>NW_007731656.1:84879-102069 GCF_000696425.1 Galeopterus variegatus
TGTGTGTGTGTGTGTGTGTGAATTTATTTATTTTTATCTCCCACCAATAAATGAGAACATGTGGTATTTCTCTTTCTGTGCCTGACTTGTTTCACTTAATATAATTCTCTCTAGGTCCATCTATGTCGTTGAAAATGGCAGTATTTCATTCTTTTTAATAACTGAGTAGTATTCTATTGTGTACATATACCACATTTTCCATATCCACTCACCCGATGATGGACATTTGGGCTGGTTCCAACTCTTGGCTATTGTAAAGAGTGCTGTGATGAACATTTTGGGATTCTGATTTTAATTCTTTAGAATACCCAGAAGTGAGATTTCTGGATTATATGATAATTTAAGTTTTTGAGGACTTCCACACTGTTTTCTACAGGAGCTGCACCATTTTGAATTCCTACCAACAGTGTGTGCAAGGATTTCAACTTCTCCACATCCTTGCAACACTTGCTGTATTCTGTTTATTTTTTATAACAGCCATCCTGACAAGTGTGAGGTGATACCTCATTGAGGTTTTAATTTGCATTTCCCTAAATACTAGGGTCACAGAGCATTTTTAAATATACCTGCTGGCCATTTGTATGTCTTCTATGGAGAAAAGTCTATTCAAGTATTTAGCCAATTTTAAAATCAGGTTATTAGTTTTTTTCCTACTGAGTTGCAGGAGTTGCTTATGTATTTTAGGGATTAACCCCTCATCAGATATATGGTTTGCAAATATTTTATTTTATATTGTAGATTGCCTTTTCACTCTGTTGATTGCTGTGCTGATGCTTTTTTGTTTCATGTAGTTCAATTTGTTTATTTTTCTTTTTGTTGGCTGTACTTTTGGTGTCATATGCAATAAATTGTTTCCAAGACCAATGTCATTAAACGTTTCTTATTTTTTCTTCTAGGAGTTTTGTTTCGGATTTTACATTTAAGTCTTTCCTCTATTTTGAGTTGATTTTTGTGTATAATGTAATATACAAATTCAATTTTATTCTTTTGCTAGTGGATATTAAGTTTACCTGGCACTTTTTGTTGAAAAGACTGTCCTTTCTCCATTGTGTCTTCTTGGCAACCTTGCCAAAGATCTGTTGACTTTATATGTGTGGGTTTGTTTCTGGGCTCTTGACTATGTTCCATGGGTCTGTTTGTCTGTCATTATGCCAGTATCATACTGTTTTGATAATTGTAGCATTGTACTACATTTTGAAATCAGGATGTGTAATGCCTACAACTTTTTTCTATTTTTCTCGAGGTTGATTTGGTTATTCACGGTCTTTTCTGGTTCCACATGAATTGTAGAATTGTTTTTTATTTCTGTAAAAAGTGCCATGGTAATTTTGATAGGGGTTGCATTAAATCTGTAGATCACTTTGGGTAGTATAGTCATTTTAACAATATTAAGTCTCTCAATTCATAAACTATATGAAAATATCTATCCATTACTTGTATCATCTTTAATTTTTAATCAATGTTTTCAGATACAAGTCTTTCATTTCCTTAGTTAAGTTTATGCCTAAATATTTTGTTCTTTTTGGTGCTATTATGAATGAAATTATCTTAATTTCCATTTCAGATAGTTGTTATTGTATAGAAATGCAGCTGATTTTTGTATGTGAATTTTGTATCCTGAAACTTTACTAAATTTGTTTATTAGTTCTAACAGTTTAATTTTTTTTTTCTGACCAATATGGGGACCTGAACCCTTGATGTTGGTGTTAGCAGCACCATGTTCTAATCAAATGAGCTTACTAGTCAGCCCTTAGTTCTAACAGTTTTTAATGGAATCTTTAGGGTTTTCTATATATTAAGATCATGTCATCTTCAAACAGGAAAAATTTTACTACTTTCTTATTTGGATGCCTTTTCTTTCTTTTCTTTTCTTTCTTTCTTTTTTCTTTTTGGCCTAATTTTCTAGCTAAGACCTCCAGTAAAGTGTTAAATGAAAGTGGTGAGAATGGGCATCTTGTTCCTAAAGCTTTCAGTTTTTCATTGTTGAGTATGATGTTAGCTTTCAGTTTGTCATATATGGTCTTTATTAGGTTGAAATACTTTCCTTTTATTTCTAGTTTCCTGAGAATTTTTATCATGAAAGTATATTGAGTTTTGTCAAATGCTCTTTTAGATTCTACTGAGATGACCATGTGATTTTTATTCTTTATTCTGTTAATGTAGGATATCACGTTATTGATTTTTATATGCTGAACCATCCTTGCATCTCAGGGATAAACTTTACTGGGTCATGGTGTTTGATCCTTTTAATGTGCCATTGGATTTGATTTCCTGGCATTTTGTTGAGGGTTTTTGCATCTATATTCATCAGAAATATTGGCCTGTAGTTTTCTTTTCCTATGTTGTCTTTGTCTGGCTTTGGTATAAGGTAATGCAGGCTTTGTACAATAAGTTTGAAAACTTTTTCTCATCTTCAATTTTTTGGAAGAGTTTGAGAAAGATTGGCATTAATTCTTCTTTAAATGTTTGGAAGAATTCACCTGTGAAGACATCTGGTCCTGGGCTTTTCTTGATTAGGAGGTTTTCATTACTGACTCAATATTTATACTAGTCATAGGTCTGTTCAGACTTCCTATTTCGTCATGATTTAGTTATGGTAGGTTCTATGTTTCTAGGAATTTTTCCATTTCTTCTAGGCTATCCGATTTGTTGGAATGTAATTGTTCATAGTAGTTTCTTATGGTCCTTGTTTATTTATGCAGTATAAATTATAATATCTCTTCTTTCACTTCTGATTTTATTTATTGAGTCTTCTTTCTCTCTTTTTTAGTCTGGCTAATGGTTTGCCAATTTTGTTTATCCTTAAAAAGAAAAACTAGTTTCTTTTTTTTTCTTTCTATTGTTTTTCTATTTTCTACTTCACTTATTTCTGCTCTAATCTTTATTTACTTTCTTCCATTAACTTTGGGCTTAGTTTATTCTTTTTATAGCCCCTTGAGGTAGAAAGTTAGGTTGTTTAGTTGAGACTTATCTTTTTTAATGTAGGCACTTATTGAAATAAACTTTCCTCTTAGTAGTGCTTTTGCTGAATTTCATGTTTTGGTATGTTGTGTTTTTGTTTTAATCTGTCTTGAGGTATTTTCTAATTTCCTTTTTGATTTCTTTCTTNCAGAACTCTTGCTTTTCCTGGTCAGATGTTGTCTGTGTCTCAACAACTGTCACGGCAGAATGGCACAGAGGGTGACAGAGCTCACGGTGTTTTCGGGGAGAACGCCACTGCCCATCTCTCCATCATTTTTTGCTTCAACTGCCTAAGACTCATGTCTAGGATGGAGGCTGTCATCTGACCTTCTTAAAAGAGCGTGCAACTAACGCCTGCGCACCTGCACACCTCTGTTTACTTCAGTTACCACACAGCCCCAAGACACTCGGGCATCTTTCTTTTTAAATTGTATTTTATTGTGATAAGGACTTTTAACACGGGATCTTCCACTTACCAATTTTTAAGTGTACAACATATTATTGTTGACTGTAGGTACAATGGTGTAGAGCAGATCACTAGGGCTTATTCACATTTCTGAACTCAAACTTCATGCCTGTCTCAGTTTGTTTTCCATTGCTATAACAGAATACCTGAGACAGAGTAATTTAAAAGGGATAGAGGTTTATTTAGCTCACAGTTCTGGAGGCTGAGAAGTCCGTGGTTGGGTGGCCACATCTGTCAAGGGCTCTATGCTGTGTCATAACATGGTGGAAAAACAAAAGGGCAAGCACACGCCTGTGAAAGAATCGAAATAGGAGGGGCAGTCTCATTTTGTAACAACCCCCTCTCACGGTGACTAATCTGGTCCCTCAAGAGCAAGAACTCACTCACTCCTGAGAGAATTAACCCAGTCCCTAGACAGTGGCATTAATTCTTCCTTTTTCAAGGCTGTATAATATTCCATTGCATGTAATACCATATTTTATTTATCCATTCATCTGTTGATGGACATTTAGGTTGTTTTCAAATCCCGACTACTGCAAATAGAGCTGCAATGAACATGGGGGTGCAGATATATCTTTGGGATTCTGATTTTAATTCTTTAGAATACCCAGAAGTGAGATTTCTGGATTATACGATAATTTAAGTTTTTGAGGACTTCCATACTGTTTTCTACAGGAGCTGCGCCATTTCAAATTCCTACCAACAGTGTGCAAGGATTTCAATTTCTCCACATCCTTGCCAACACTTGCTGTACTCTATTTTTTATCACAGGTATGGTGACAAATGTGAGGTGATACTTCATTGAGGTTTTAATTTGCATTTCCCTGAATAGTAGGATCTCAGAGCATTTTTTAATATACCTGCTGGCCATTTGTATGTCTTCTTTGGAGAAATGTCTATTCAAGTATTTAGCCAATTTTAAAATCAGGTTATTAGTTTTTTTCCTACTGAGTTGCAGGAGTTGCTTATGTATTTTAGGGATTAACCCCTCATCAGATATATGGTTTGCAAATATTTTATTTTATACTGTAGATTGCCTTTTCACTCTGTTGATTGTTTGCTGTGCTGATGCTTTTTTGTTTCATGTAGCTCAATTTGTTTATTTCTGTTTTTGTTGGCTGTACTTTTGGTGTCATATACAATAAATTGTTTCCAAGACCAATGTCATTAAACTTTTCTTATTTTTTCTTCTAGGAGTTTTGTTTTGGATTTTACGTTTAAGTCTTTTATCTATTTTGAGTTGATTTTTGTGTATAATGTAATATACAAATTCAATTTTATTCTTTTGCTAGTGGATATTCAGTTTACCCGCCACTTTTTGTTGAAAAGACTGTCCTTTCTCTATTGTGTATTCTTGGCAACCTTGTCAAAGATCAGTTAACTTTATATATGTGAGTTTGTTTCTGGGCTCTTGACTATGTTCCATGGGTCTATTTGTCTGTTATTACGCCAGTATCATACTGTTTTGATTATTATAGCATTGTACTACATTTTGAAATCAGGAAGTGTAATGCCTCCAACTTTTTTCTATTTTTCTCAAGGTTGATTTGGTTATTCATGGTCTTTTCTGGTCCCACATTAATTGTAGAATTGTTTTTTATTTCTGTGAAAAGTGCCATGGTAATTTTGATAGGGGTTGCATTAAACCTGTACGTCACTTTGTGTGGTATGGTCATTTTAACAATATTAAGTCTCTCAATTCATAAACTATATGAAAATATCTATCCATTACTTGTATCATCTTTAATTTTTTAATCAATGTTTTCAAATACAAGTCTTTCATTTCCTTAGTTAAGTTTATGCCTAAATAATTTGTTCTTTTCGGTGCTATTATGAATAAAATTATCTTAATTTCCATTTCAGATAGTTTGTTGTTATTGTATAGAAATGCAGCTGATTTTTGTATGTGAATTTTGTATCCTGAAACTTTACTAAATTTGTTTATTAGTTCTAATAGTTAAAAATTTTTTTTGCTGAACAATATGGGGACCTGAACCCTTGATGCTGGTGTTAGCAGCACCATGCTCTAATCAAATGAGCTTACTAGTCAGCCCTTAGTTCTAACAGTTTTTAATGGAATCTTTAGCGTTTTCTACATATAAGATCATGTCATCTTGAAACAGGAAAATTTTACTACTTTCTTATTTGGATGCCTTTTATTTCTTTTCTTTTCTTTTCTTTCTTTCTTTTTTGCCTAATTTTCTAGCTAAGACTTCCAGTAAAGTGTTAAGTAAAAGTGGTGAGAATGGACATCTTGTTCCAAAAGCTTTCAGTTTTTCATTGTTGAGTATGATGTTAGCTTTCAGTTTGTCATATATGGTCTTTATTAGGTTGAAATACTTGCCTTTTATTTCTAGTTTCCTGAGAATTCATGAAAGAATATTGAGTTTTGTCAAATGCTCTTTTAGATTCTACTGAGGTGATCATGTGATTTTTATTCTTTATTCTGTTAATGTAGTATATCACATTAATTGATTTTTATATGCTGAACCATGCTTGAATCTCAGGGATAAACTTTACTGGGTCATGGTGTTTGATCCTTTTAATGTGCCATTGGATTTGATTTCCTGGCATTTTGTTGAGGGTTTTTGCATCTATGTCCATCAGAGATATTGGCCTATAGTTTTCTTTTCCTATGTTGTCTTTGTCTGGCTTTGGTATAGGGTAATGCAGGCTTTGTACAATAAGTTTGAAAACTTTTTCTCATCTTCAATTTTTTGGAAGAGTTTGAGAAAGATTGGCATTAATTCTTCTTTAAATGTTTGGAAGAATTCAGGTGTGAAGACATCTGGTCCTGGGCTTTTCTTGATTAGGAGGTTTTCATTACTGACTCAATATTTATACTAGTCATAGGTCTGTTCAGACTTCCTATTTCGTCATGATTTAGTTATGGTAGGTTCTATGTTTCTAGGAATTTTTCCATTTCTTCTAGGCTATCCGATTTGTTGGAATGTAATTGTTCATAGTAGTTTCTTATGGTCCTTGTTTATTTATGCAGTATAAATTATAATATCTCTTCTTTCACTTCTGATTTTATTTATTGAGTCTTCTTTCTCTCTTTTTTAGTCTGGCTAATGGTTTGCCAATTTTGTTTATCCTTAAAAAGAAAAACTAGTTTCTTTTTTTTTCTTTCTATTGTTTTTCTATTTTCTACTTCACTTATTTCTGCTCTAATCTTTATTTACTTTCTTCCATTAACTTTGGGCTTAGTTTATTCTTTTTATAGCCCCTTGAGGTACAAAGTTAGGTTGTTTAGTTGAGACTTTTCTTTTTTAATGTAGGCACTTATTGAAATAAACTTTCCTCTTAGTAGTGCTTTTGCTGAATTTCATGTTTTGGTATGTTGTGTTTTTGTTTTAATCTGTCTTGAGGTATTTTCTAATTTCCTTTTTGATTTCTTTCTTGATCCGATAATTATTCAATAGTGTGTGTTGTTTAATTCACACGTATTTGTAATTTCTCCAGTTTTCCTTCTGCTATTGATTTCTAGTTCCATCCCATTGTGGTCAGAAAAAAACACTTGGTATGGCTTCAATTTTTTAAAATTTGCAACCTGACGTGTGGTCTATCCTGGAGAAAAATTTGTGTGCACTTGAGAAGAATGTGTATTCAGCTGCTGTTGGGTAGAACACAGTACTTCTTCCTTATTTATGATTTTGCTTCATGGTTTCAGTTACCCATGGTCAACTGTAGTCCAAAAATATTAAACAGAAAATCCCAGAAATAAATCATTCATAAGTTTTAAATTGTGTGCTGTTCTGAGTAGTGTGATGAAATCTTGCATCATCCTGCTCTGTCCCTCCCGGGAAATGAATCATCTTTTTGTCCAGAATATATATGCTGTATACACTACCCTCCTGTTTGTCACCTAGTAGCCATCTCGGTTATCAGATCATCAGATAATCCTTTTAATGTGCCATTGGATTTGATTTCCTGGCATTTTGTTGAGGGTTTTTGCATCTATGTCCATCAGAGATATTGGCCTATAGTTTTCTTTTCCTATGTTGTCTTTGTCTGGCTTTGGTATAGGGTAATGCAGGCTTTGTACAATAAGTTTGAAAATGTTTTCTTGTCTTCAATTTTTTGGAAGAGTTTGAGAAAGATTGGCATTAATTCTTCTTTAAATGTTTGGAAGAATTCAGGTGTGAAGACATCTGGTCCTGGGCTTTTCTTGATTAGGAGGTTTTCATTGTTGATTCAATCTTTATACTAATTATAGGTCTGTTCACACTTCCTATTTCTTCATGATTTAGTTATGGTAGGTTGCATGTTTCTAGGAATTTTTCCATTTTTTCTAGGCTATCCGATTTGTTGGAATGTAATTGTTCATAGTAATTTCTTATGATCCTTGTTTATTTATGCAGTATAAATTATAATATCTCTTCTTTCACTTTAAAAGTTGTTATAAGAGACAAAAAAGGACATTTTATAATTATAAAAGGGCCAATGCAACAGGAAGATAAAACAATTATGGTTATATATGCCTCCAACATGAGAGCACCAAATTATATAAAGCAAACATTGACAGACTAAAGGAAGAAATAAACAGCAATACAATAATAGTAGACTTCGATTTCTCACATTCAATAATAGATAGAACATCCAGAAAGAAAATCAATAAGGAAAGAGTGAATTTGAATAACACTGTTCACCAAATGAACCTAACAGACATATATGGAATACAGTAGTCATCCCTTATTTGTGGGGCATACATTCCAAGACCTCCAGTAGGTGGCTGAAAATGTGGATAGTACCAAACCCTACGTATACTATGTTTTTTCTTGTACATGCATTCTTATGATAAAGTCTAATTTATAAATTAGGCACAATAAGAGATTAGAAACAATAACTAAGAAGAATTATAACTGTATACTGTAATAACAGTTATGTAAATGTGGTTTCTCTCTCTCTCTCTCTCTCTCTCTCTCAAAATATCCCACTGTACTAACCCTTCTTCTTGCTATCTGATGATCTGATAACCGAGATGGCTACTAGGTGACAAACAGGAGGGTAGTGTATACAGCATATATATTCTGGACAAAAAGATGATTCATTTCCCGGGAGGGACAGAGCAGGATGATGCAAGATTTCATCACACTACTCAGAACAGCACACAATTTAAAACTTATGAATGATTTATTTCTGGGATTTTCTGTTTAATATTTTTGGACTACAGTTGACCATGGGTAACTGAAACCATGAAGCAAAATCATAAATAAGGGAGAAGTACTGTGTATTCAGCTGCTGTTGGGTAGAACACAGTACTTCTCCCTTATTTATGATTTTGCTTCATGGTTTCAGTTACCCATGGTCAACTGTAGTCCAAAAATATTAAACAGAAAATCCCAGAAATAAATCATTCATAAGTTTTAAATTGTGTGCTGTTCTGAGTAGTGTGATGAAATCTTGCATCATCCTGCTCTGTCCCTCCCGGGAAATGAATCATCTTTTTGTCCAGAATATATATGCTGTATACACTACCCTCCTGTTTGTCACCTAGTAGCCATCTCGGTTATCAGATCATCAGATAGCAAGAAGAAGGGTTAGTACAGTGGGATATTTTGAGAGAGAGAGAGAGAGAGAGAGAGAGAGAGAAACCACATTTACATAACTGTTATTACAGTATACAGTTATAATTCTTCTTAGTTATTGTTTCTAATCTCTTATTGTGCCTAATTTATAAATTAGACTTTATCATAAGAATGCATGTACAAGAAAAAACATAGTATACGTAGGGTTTGGTACTATCCACATTTTCAGCCACCTACTGGAGGTCTTGGAATGTATGCCCCACAAATAAGGGATGACTACTGTATTCCATATATGTCTGTTAGGTTCATTTGGTGAACAGTGTTATTCAAATTCACTCTTTCCTTATTGATTTTCTTTCTGGATGTTCTATCTATTATTGAATGTGAGAAATCGAAGTCTACTATTATTGTATTGCTGTTTATTTCTTCCTTTAGTCTGTCAATGTTTGCTTTATATAATTTGGTGCTCTCATGTTGGAGGCATATATAACCATAATTGTTTTATCTTCCTGTTGCATTGGCCCTTTTATAATTATAAAATGTCCTTTTTTGTCTCTTATAACAACTTTTGACTTAAAACCTGCTCTCTTGGTTACCATTTGCATGGAATATATACATACATATATATATACATATATGTATATATATATATGTATTTTTTATCCCTTCACTTTCAGCCTATGTGTGTCCTTAAATCTAAAGAAAGGATATAGTTGAATCTTGTTTCTTAATTCATTCAGCCTTTCTGGTTCTTTTTATTGGGAGGTTTAATCCATTTACATTTAAAGTAATTATTAATAGGGAAGGATTTACTATTTCCAATTGTTAGTTGTTTTCTGTTAGTCTTATAAGTCTTCTGTATATCATTACTTCTCTCATCTTTCTTGTGTTTTGCTGGGTTTTTTTGTACCAATATGCTTTGATACCTTTCTCTTTTTCTTTTGTATAACTTCTGTAGGTATACTTGTGTGTTTGTGTGGTTGCCTTATGGCTTACACAAAATATCCGGTAGTTAAAACAGTCTATTTTAAGCCAATAGTAACTTAAGTTCAGTCACATTCAAAAACTCTATAACTTACTATCTCCCCTTTACATTCTTTATGTTATTGTTGTGACAGTTTACATCTATTTATATTGTTAATAAAATATATTTTTATTATTATTTTAATACTTTTGTCTTTTAACTTTTATTCTAGAATTAAAAGTGATTCACTCATCACCATCACAGTAATATTGTTTGACCTGATGTGAATTTTTGTGGGTTTTTCTTATTTGTTGGTCTTTGGGTTCTTGGTTCTGAACGTTCATTTTCTTTTCTAGATTTGGAAGTTTTTAGCCTTTATTTCTTTGAATTTGCTTTCTGATCCTTTATCTTTCTCATCTACTTCTAGAACTTCCATAATGTATAAAATGGTTTGCTCAATGGTGTTCCACAAGTTTCTTAAGTTTTCTTCACTTTCTTTAATTTCTTTTTTCTTTTTGGTCCCCTGACTATATTACTTTCTTCTTCTTCTTATTATTAGCAAATTCATCATTACAAATTGTAATCTTTCCCCATGCCCTTCAACTGACCTATCACTCCCCAACCCTCTTCTCTCCCTCCCTCCCCACCATCTGTAGTATCTTTAGCTTGGTCCTCTCTTTCTGAAAGTTCAATATAATATTGTGGTTCTTTTTTTCTTCTTTTCTTTTCCTTCTTTCCTTCTTTCTCTCTCTCTTTGTATTTCTTTTTCTTTCTTTCTTTCCTTCTTTTTTAGCACCTAGTTATGAGTGAGGACATGAGATATTTTTCTTTGTGTGTTGGGCTTATTTCACTTAAGATAATTTTCTCCAGGAAAATGGCAGGATCTTTCCTTCTTTTTTAGCACCTAGTTATGAGTGAGGACATGAGATATTTTTCTTTGTGTGTCGGGCTTATTTCACTTAAGATAATTTTCTCCAGGAAAATGGCAGGATTTCATTCTGAGTAGTATTCCATTGTGTATATATACCACATTTTCCTTATCCAGTTGCCTGTTGATGGACATTTAGGGAATTTTCCATAGTTGGCTATTGTAAATAGAGCTGCAATGAACATGGGAGTGCAGGTTCCTTCAACATGATGATTTCCATTCCTTTGGATATATACCCAGTAGTGGGATTGTTGGATCATATGGTAATTCTATCTGTAGTTGTTTGAGAAAAATCCATACTGTTTCCTTAGTGGTTGTATTAATTTACAGTCCTACCAACATTGCAGAAGAGTTCCCCTTTCTCCACATCCTCATCAGCATTTGTTATTCTTGGTCTTTTTAATAATGGCCAATCTAATTGGTGTGAGATGATTTCTCAATGTGATTTTGATTTGCGTTTCCCTGCTGATGACTATATTACTTCCAATGACTAGTCTTGAAGTTCATTGATCCTTTCTTCTGCTTAATCTAGTCTGCTGTTGAGCTCTCTAGTAAATTTTTCAGTTCGCTTACTGTGTTCTTTAGCTCCATAATTTCTGTTTGGCACTTTTTAATTTTTTCTATCTCTTTACTGAAATTCTCATTTTTTGTACATTGTTCATTTGACTTTGGTGATCATCTTTATGATAGTTACTTTGAGTTTTCTGTCAGGTAAATTATATAATTTTACTTCAGTAAGGTCATTTCCTGGATTTTATCTTGTTGCTTTGTTTGGATATCTTTGCCTGATGCATCATTTTCCCTGCCTCCCTGTGTTGCTGTCTGTGTATTAAACACCAACTGTCTAATGGCACCTCTCCCCGTCTTCATGTGCTGGTCTTGTACAGCAGAAGAACCCCACCAGTCAGACTGGCCTGAGGGTGTGGGAGCCCTAACAACACTTCCCCCTACTTAGGGAGAGAGGCAGAGAGCTATTGTTTTTGTCTGCTTGCTCTGTGTTGAGCCTGAGGGTGTTACAGCATCCACCAGTTGAAACCACCATCTCCATTCTCACCCAGGCAGCTGGACCATACTGGACCCATCAGAGCTCTCTGACTAGCAAGACGGATGCCAATTCTCTGGCAGCCCAGAGAAATTAGGGCATGGGAAGCATGGATCGACTCTCTTCCTCCCTGGGAGAAGATGAGAGCCATGGATTTTTTTTGTCTGCTTGCTCTCTGCTAGCAGGAAGAAGGATCGATGCCATCTACCAGCACAAGCTGCTGTCTTCCTTCTCCCCCAGGTGATTTGACTGTGAAGACCCATCTTCGCTCCCTGTCTGGCAAGACAGATCTTGTTATTTGGGTGGCACTGGGTGCATAGATTAACTCTTTTAATCGATGGAAAGCTAAGAGTTAGGGGAAAGCCCTAAGGGAAAGCTGAGAGCTAAAATTCTTGTCCACTCACTCTGCACTGAGCAGGGGAACATCTAGGGCATCTCCCAGTCCAAGCTGCCATCTCCATTCTCCTTCAAGCCTCCAGACTGTGCCAGTCCTGTCAGAACTTTTATGACTGGTATGACAGAAACCAGTTCTCTCAGGAGATCCTGTATCTTGGGATGCTGGATATGCATACCAACCCTTTCCCTTCCCTGTGAGATACTGGTAGCTAGGGGCCCGTTCCTGACCCCGTGGTGCTATGCTGGGGGTAGGGGTTCGGGATGCTGGATATGCATACCAACCCTTTCCCTTCCCTGTGAGATACTGGTAGCTAGGGGCCCATTCCTGACCCCGTGGTGCTATGCTGGGGGTAGGGGTTCGAGTGAGAGGCTGCTCTGAATCTCCCTACTGGCTTCAGAGAGTCTGGTTTTGCATTTGTTTAGGTGCAGGAGCCTTTCATTTCATTTCTGGATTTCTCAGAATGAGAATTTGCCCATAAATTGTTGCTAACTTGGTGTGTTGATGGGGTGGGAGGGAAGGAGCGTTCAGGGCTTCGCACTCTGCCATCTTGCTGACACCACTCTCCCGCCCAGGCCTCGTTGATCGGCCGTCTCTCCTCTCCTTGTGCTTCCACGCGTGCTGTGATGTGACCTCCTTTCCGTCCTCCCATTCCTCCTCATTCCCTTCCAACTCAGTCTTTCAGAACCCGGAATCTATTATTAGCAAAATATCCTACGTCCCTTCTTCAAACCTTGCCTTTGTCTTTGCATTTGAAACATGGCTGTCCACTGAGCACTTGACTTCCTTTGTATTTCTATTAAAAGGTAGCTATTTTCTCCATACCCATTTTGTGTACCTTTGGTCCTGTAAATACAATAGTGTCATCCTTGTCACTTCCCAAACACATTTCTTTCCTCCCTAAAAAACATTGACTGTTTTGAAGCTCATGCCAGTTTATTATACCATCTGCCATCCCTTTGTTGAAATAAACTATAGAACCCAAGTCACTCTCCTTTATTTTTTAAAGATTTTAGCTCCTGGATTACTGCTTCCCTTACCACTATTACTTTTTTTAGATTTTGTTTTACTTTATCAATATACACTGTGATGGATTTTTGTGTCCCTTTACTGAATCCCCCTTCCCCCTCCCTCTGCTCCTCCCCCCGTCAACCTCGTATCTGTTTGCTCGTCTTAACAACTTCAAGGAATTGTACGACTATTACTTTTTAATTGACAAGTAAAAGCTGTACGATTACTGTGCTGTACAACATGCTGTTTTGATACATTAATACATTGTGGAATGACTAGATCAAGCTATTTAACTTATGTGTTACCACAAATATTTTTTTTGTGTGTGTGAATACCACTATTACTTTTATTTTTATTCTCAGTAATGTCATTCTTCATGTTTGTAGATGATTTACCTAAAACCTTGGCTCCCAATCCCTTTTCAATCTCAGACACCTCCTCTGATGTCTCATACTCTAATTTCCTGACCCCTCATAGTCCAGTAAAGATGACACATTTACATGATCTATCACCTCACTTTCTAGCTTCTTCAGCTTAATTCTCATGATCCATCCTTAACTTCTTTACCTGCCACTTCTATCCTGCTCTCCTAGTAGAATGCTAACCCTTTGAAAATCCAATTTCCTTCTTATCCTTCACTTGCACCAAAATTAAAGAATATGGCTAATGAAAAACATGCAAACATGCTGAAAGATTTTACTTTAAAGTGTAAAATATCCAGTTCTGATTGCTCTCATCAAATTCAGATTGTATTCATAACTGTTTACTCTGACATTCCACTGAAGTCTCTTTTTATACTCATTTATATTCATTAAAATTTTTAAATTTATAATTGGCAATTAATATTTGTATATATTTACTGGGTACAATGTGATGTTTTGATATATGTTTATATTCTAAAATGATTAAGTCATGCTAATTAACTTATTCCTCACCTCATTTTTTTTCTGTGGTGAGAACATTTAATATCTATTTTTAAAATAATTTTGAAATATGTAATATGTTATTATTACAATACACAGATTGCCATGTTGTGAAATAGATCTATCTCTAAAACTTATTCCTCCTGTCTAATAAAAATATTTTAGGTTTTTCATATGATTATCTCAATAGATACTGAAAAAGCATTTGACAAAATTCAACATCTTTTCATGATAAAGACTTTCAGCAAATTAGGTATAGAAGGAAAGTGTCTCAAGACAATAAAAGTCATAGACACCCACTACCAATATCATCCTGAATGGGGAAAAGCTGAAAGCTTTTCCCTTAACAATGGGAACAAGACAATGATGCTCACTTTCACCACTATTTAACATAGTATTGGAAGTACTAGCCAGAGCAATCAGGCAAGAAAAAGAGATAAAGGGTATCCAGTTCTGAAAAGATGAAGTCACACTGCCCCTGTCTGCAGATGACATGATCCTATATATAGAAAAGCCTAAAGGTTCTACAAAAAACATTCTTTGAGCTGATAAATGATTTCAGTAAAGGTGCAGGATACAAAATCAACATGCAAAAATCAGTAGCATTTTTATACTCTGACAGCAAACTAGCAGAAAAAGAAATCAAGAAAGCTAGCCCATTTACAATAGTCATCATAAAATAAAATACCTCGGAATACATTTAACCAAGGAGGCAAAAGATTTCTAGAACGAGCACTATAAATCACTGTTGAAAAATTAAAGAGGACACAAAATGATGGAAAAACATTTCATGTTCTTGGATTGGAAGAATTAACATTGTAAAAATGTCCATACTACCCAAAGTTATCTACAGATTCAATGCAATCCTCATCAAAACACCAGTGACAGTCTTCATAGGCATAGAAAAACCATCCAAATATTTAAAAGATCCTGAATAACCAAAGCAATCCTGAGTACAAATAAATAAGTAAGTGAGTAAGTAAATAAATAAATATGGCTGGAGCCATTACACTACCTGAGTTCAAATTATATTACAAAGCTATAGTAACCAAAACAGCATGGTACTGGCATAAAAACAGACACTCGCACGAATGGAACAGAATTGAGAACCCAGAAATCAACCCACAAACTTACAGCCAACTGATCTTTGACAAAGGCAACAAGAACATATATTGGGGAAAAGAATGCCTCTTCAATAAACAGTGCTGGGAAAATTGGACATCCATATATAAAAGAATTAAACTAGACTGGTACCTCTTGCCATAAACCAAAATCGACTCAAGATGGATTAATGGCTTAAACTTAAAACCTGAAAGTATAAAATTTCTAAAAGAAAACATAGGGGAATCATTTCTGGAAGTAGGATTGGGCAAAATCTTTATGAATAATACCCCAAAAGCAAGGCAACAAAAGGAGAAATAAGCAAATGGGATTATATCAAACTAAAAACTTTCTGCACAGCAAAAGAAACAATTAACAGGGTGAACAGACAACTACAGAGTGGGAGAAAATATTTGTAAACTATGCATCTGACAAAGGATTAATATCTAGAGTATATCAGGAACTCAAACAACTTAACAGTAAAAAACCAAATAACCCAATCATAAAAACGGCAAAGGAGCTAAATAGGAATTTCTCAAAGGAAGATTCATAAATGGCCAATAGACACATGTAAAAATGTTCAACATCACTCAGCATCAGGGAAATGCAAATCAAAACCACATTAAGGTATCATCTCACCCCCCTTAGGCTGGCTATTTTAAGAAAAATAATAACAGATGCTGGTGAAGATGCAGAGAAAGGGGAACTCTCTTCCGCTGTTGGTGGGACTGTAATTTGGTGCAGCCATTATGGAAAATGGTATAGAGATTCCTCAAACAACTGCAGATAGAACTGCCATATGATCCAGCAAATCCACTGCTGGGTGTATACCCAAAGGAATGGAAATCATCATAGCCAGGCACAGGAAGAGAAATACCGCATGCCCTCACTCATAAGCAGGAGTTAAAAAAAAAAATGAAGAAAGATACAACAATCAAAAGAATATGTTGAACTTTTAAAAGGAAAGAAAAGAACTGAGGTTACCAGAGGTGGGAAGGGGGAGGGGGAGGAGGGCAGAGGAGGAGTAGATAAAGAGCCATGAAAAATGATAATATTGTAGAACACTGAATATACTAATTGTCCTGATTTGAGCATCACACATTGCACACAGGTATTGATATGTGACTCTATACCCCACAGACATGTACAATCAATTATATTTCAATAACATAAAAAATTTGTATGTTTTGAACAACATCTACACATATCTCACTTCTCCATCCTCCATACTCTGGTAGCCACCATTCTATTCCCTATTTCTGTATGTTTGACATTTTTAGATTCCATATGTAAGTGAGATTAATCAGTATTTGTCTTTCTGTGTCTGGCTTATTTTACTTAACACAATGTCTTCCAGGTTCATCTATATTGTCACAAATAACAGGATTTTCTTTCTAAAGGCTGAGTAGTATTCCATCACATGTTTATACTATTTTCTTTATCCATTCATTCATTGATGAACACTTAGGTTAAATCCATGTCTTGGCTATTTGAATAATGCTGCATGAGCATAGGCAATGAGGATATGTCTTTGAGATCTTGATTTCGATTTTTTTTGGATATATACCTAGAAGTGGAATTTCTGTATCATATGGTAATTCTACTTTTAGTTTTTTTAAGGAAATTCTATACTGTTTTCCATAATTCTGTATTAATTTACATTCCCACTAACAGTGTACAAGTATTCCCTTTTCTCCACATCCTCACCAATACTTGTTACCTTTTGCCCTTTTGATAATAGCCATTCTAACTGGTGTGATTTTAATTGGCATTTCTATGATGATTAGTGATGTTGAGCTTTATATTTATATCTTTTATATCTATCTATCTATCTATCTATCTATCTATCTATCTATCTATCTATCTATC
>NW_007731656.1:102677-103369 GCF_000696425.1 Galeopterus variegatus
GTCTGTCTATCTCTCTCTCTCTCTCTATCTATCTATCATCTATCTATCTATCTATCTATCTATCTATCTATCTATCTTCTACCTATCTATCTATATATCTAAGTCTTGGCCATTTATATGCCTTTTGTGAGAAATGCCTATTCAGGACTTTTGCCCATTTTTAAATTGGGTCATTTGTTTTCTTACTATTGAGTTGTTTTTTATGATTCTTTGTATTTTTGTGGTATCAGTTGTAGTGTCTCATCTTTTATTTCTAACTTTATTTATTTGAGTGTTCTCCCCTTTTATCTTAGTCTAGCTAAAGGTTTGTGGATTTGTTTATCTTTTCAAAGAACCATCTGTTAGTTTTGTCAGTCTTTTCAATTGTCTTTCTAGTCTCTATTCCATTTATTTCTGCTCTGATCTTTATTATTTTCTTTCTTCTTTGGGCTTAGTTTGTTCTTCTTTTTCTAGTTCCTTGAGGTGAATGTAAGGATGTTAGGTTGTTTATTTGAGCCTTTTTTGTTTAACGTAGGCATTTATTGCTGTAAACTTATCTCTTAGAACTGCTTTTTTGCTGTATCCCTTAAGTCTTGCTAGGTTGTGTTTCTATTCCCATTTGTCTCAAGGTATTTTATAATTTCTCTTTTAATTTCTTCATTTACCCATTGGTTCAGGAACATGTTCAATTTCCACATTTTTGTGATTTTTTT
>NW_007731656.1:105010-106605 GCF_000696425.1 Galeopterus variegatus
ATGCATAAAAGAATATTGTGCATTGGCAACTTTTTACCTTTAGTGTTTCAAATGTGATTTCAATGTCCACAGAGTTGTCTTTCCCAGCACTTCATAATTTGCAAAACAGACAGGCATTCGTTTTGTATGGTTAGTCACAAGCAGAACATGTAGAATTGAAAAGACTAAGTATTAAGGAACTGAAGTGTTCTACTATAGAACATTTTCTAAGCTAAATTTTATTTATTAATTAGCACTATAGGTATAGTAATTCTATTGTGAATTAAGCTATGAATTCACTAACAATATGTAATTCACATTTGTCTAAATTTTTTTGCAGAAAGACATTGTGATTGCATTAGAACACTTGTCAATATAATGTTTGACAATGGCTACATCTTCATTCTATGCTAACAGTAACTTTTTCATTTCTCTTCCTTCCATCTATCCATCCACGGCATTCACTGAATATACACTGAGTTCAAGGTAAATAACTCTTTCACAAAATGAAATGAGGTTCCTTCTTTGTAAACTCATGTGAGGGTAAAATATGGCATAAATGAAACACTACTTGAACAAACAAGACAGTCAGGGTGGCAGCTGGTGGAGCAATTTCTCACAGCAAAGTACCAACAAAAATTCCAATGATATTAAACTGTTTCATAGCACAGAAAAACAAGAGACTCAAAGTTCTTTAATGAACTGAGTATAATATTGATATTAAAACTTGGCAGAGATAGTCTCTACTAATCTTACTTATTAATATCAATAAAATATCTTAAATAAAAAGTTAGTAAACATAATCCAGAAGCACATTAAACAATGACTAATTTAACACCATGGCCAAGATGATTTTATTCCGTAGATATAGAAAGGCATTTGACAAAATCAGATATCCACTCTTCACAAAAGTACCTAGTAAGAGAGGATTCAATGAACAGCTCTATAATTATATACAATATTATGTACATATAATTACACCTATGTATATATTATCTTCTCCTGAAAGTCAATATCATACTCAACAAGAAAATATCAGAGTATTTTCAATAAATCAGAAGTAAGACAAAAAGTTTATCTCCATTATTCTTTACATTTTTACATTTGTAATACAGATTTTAGCAAACACATACACACAAAATAATATAGAGGTATTCACTACAAAAAGAAGAGGTAAAATTATCACTACTTGCACATTCTATTCCTGGAAAATATAAGGGAATCAACTGAGAAGCTACTAGAAACAACAGGAAAATTCAGTATGTTAGCTGAATATAAAACTAATATGCAGCAGTATTTGTTAATGTATCAAAATATCTCTTACTATCAAAAGCGCAATTGCATAAATCACTTGACTCAGCTGTTACACTTTAAGAATTCAGTCTGAACTTATACTTTCACACTTGCGAAATGATGTATGTCCAAGGTTATTCATTGCAGTATTGTTTGCAGTAGTAAAAGATTGGAAGCATCCCGGATTTACATCACTAAGGAGCTAGTTAATGAATTATGGGGCATTCATACAATATAATGCTGTGAAGCTGTGGAAAAAAGATGAAAATCTCTACTTATTAATATAAAGATATAGTAAGTACAAATATGAACTGTTTTCCCTT
>NW_007731656.1:108033-109097 GCF_000696425.1 Galeopterus variegatus
TTTTTGTCCTTTTCGTGAAGGGTAAGGGGTTTGCAACCCTTGGCTTGGTGACGCCCGAACCACGCTCAGCCAGTGAGTGCACTGGCCATTCCTATACAGGATCCGAACCCGCAGCTGGAGGGCCGCTGTGCTCCCAGCGCCGCACTCTCCCGAGTGCGCCACGGGGCCGGCCCTGATTGATTCTTGAAAATATTTGCTCACAATATCTGGAAAATTTCTTTAACTGGGCAATTTATAAAACAACAACAACAACAACAAAATGATTTGTGCAGATCCATACCACGGTGCCACTGTGCCAGCAATTAGTGCATATTACAATCACTTATTGCACACTTACTCTATATAAGGCTTTCTGAAATTCCTTAGGATATTAAGCCCTGAGAGGGAGGACTTAAAATCTAGTGAGAGACAGATGAGTAAGTAAACGATGACAGTCCTGTATCACCATCTGTGTCCAGTGCCTTGAAAGAGTTAAATGTGGAGTGTTGGGGAGGGGGAGAGGGGATGCCTAAATCTGACAGGCAGGAAAGTTTCTGGTCATAATACCTGTGGGTCTGAATTTCAAAGGAAGAGTAGGAGTCCTTGAGATGATGGAACGGGAAGAAGAGACCACACACGGAGAGGTGACAAAGCACAGTCTCACTGATGCACAACGCACAGAGAACAGATGTGAGCAGCAGAAGAGAAGAAAATGGAAACAGAAAAGGGGTCAGTGGCCAGGACTAGGGGTTTTGGGGCTAAGCTAAAACTCTTCACTAAAAGATTCTAAAATAGGGAAATGACATGATCAATTTTGTGCTTATGCACTATCACGTTGGCAGCAACTTGGAAGGCAGATTAGCTGATACCCAGGAAAGAAGCAGATGTGGTCACTCATAAGCTATTGACATAATACAAGCAGAAGTAGTATAAGTCTCCATTAATGGGAGTGATGAGAAAAAGGTGGATTAGAGATGGATTAAGAATTTGAATAGCAGGATTTGGAGGTATTAGGTGCGATGTAGAACACTATCATTTATTGTTTATTGAGAACCTGCAATGTACTAGGCACCACTGAGGATACG
>NW_007731656.1:110137-112915 GCF_000696425.1 Galeopterus variegatus
TTGGAGGTATTAGGTGCGATGTAGAACACTATCATTTATTGTTTATTGAGAACCTGCAATGTGCTAGGCACCACTGAGGAAATGTACAGAGCCAAACTGAAAAGGTGACAGGTCTCATGGGGTTTGCATTCTAGTGGGAGGAGACTGATAACAAACAACCGTGTGTATAGAAAAAATTCTTGATAAGTACCATTAGAAGACTAAAGTACAGTGCTAGGGAAGCATGTGACTGACTTTTTCAGATTAGGCAGATTGAGAAGGTTATATTTAGAATGAGATCTGAAGGACAAGAGGAAATCGACCATGTTAAAATAATAGAGAATATTATTTAAGGAAACATAAGAACTAGCAAATATGGGACAAAGAAATAGCTTGGCATATTCTAGAAATGGGAAGTAGGTTGACATGAGGACAGGATTGGCAGTTCTTGGATGAAGCCAGAAAGGTAGGCAGGGGTCAGATCACACAGGGCTCTGTAATCCAAGGTGAGGAACTTGGATTCCATTCTGAGTTCACTGTGAAGCTAATGGGGATTTTCAGCAGGGGGCCCAGACAGTGAGAGTTATATTTTAAAAGTATTTTGACTATTGTGGAAAAACAACAATTGCAGGGAGACAAGAGTAGAAGTGTGGAGACAGATTAGGAGGCAGTTGCCATATTACAGAGAAACTATCACAGTGGCAAAGGCAAAAATGGGTATTAACTACATGAGAAGGTGCTCAAAATATTAGTCATCAGGAAATGCAAATTAAAATTAAAACAGAATACCACTATACATCTAGAAAAATGGCTGAATTTTAAAACACAGTGGTACCAAGTGCTAACAAGAATATAAAGCTCCATAAACCGTCGTACACTGCGGGTGGCAGAGTAAATTAGTACAACCACTCTGGAAAACTCTTTGCAGTGTTAATAAAGATAAACATATGTCTATGACCCAACAATTTTGCTCTGGAAATGTGGGAATATTCCCAAGAGAAAGGAAGGTTTGTAGAAGATTTATTTGTAATAGCAAAAAACTACACAAGTCCATTGATTGTAGCATGGAAAAAATAAATTGTGTTATGTTCATATAATGGAATACTATTCAGCAATGAAAAACCCCAGACAATTGATATCCTTGACAGCATGAAAGCATTTCCAGGGTATGATGTTCAGTGAAAAAAGTCAAACACAAAAGATGACATTCTGTATAATTCTATTTGTATGAAATTCACAAAAAGGCAAAACTAATCTATGGCCATAGAAGTCAGAATATTTGTTACCTTGGACATGGTAGTGGGTATTGACTGCAAGAGGGCATGTGGAAGCCTTTCTGGGATTCTGAAAATATCCTATAGATCCTATAGAGGTTAATTGTAAATAGAGGTTGATCAAGCTTTGCCTTTAACATGTGTACATTTTATGGTATATAAGTTGTATCTTAACAAAAAATAAGTTCATAACAAATATTTTTATAGACAGGTTATTGTTTATATAATAAAAAGACCACTACACATTGCCAGTTAGAATGCAATGGAATATTTAGAAATAAACTGAACAAGAAATGTGTATATCCTATATGAAAAAAGAACTTTAACATAGTTCTGAAACACACACAAGAAGACTTAAGACAAAAAATGTTCTTGGATAGGAGAGAGAACTCGACCTCAAAAAACTGGCAATTCTCTGAGATTTCAACTTTTTTGAAAAAAATAATGAAGCTGATTCTAAAGTTTACATGGAAAAATAAACAAAGGTATAGCTGAGAAAAAATCAGAAAAATAAGGGCAGTGACAGTGAACTAACCCTATGAGACATTAAATCATATACTGACATTATAATTAAAATGGTGCGGTGCTGGCACATGAATAAAGACAGAGCGATGAAACAGACTAGAAATTCCAGGAATACTACTCAAAACAAGTGGGAATTTAGTATAGAATGAGGGTGCCCTTTCAAATTAGTGTATCAAAGGTGAACCTTTTAATAAAAGCTGCTGAGACATTTGGGTAGATTATGTTGCATTCATGCTTCACTCCCATGTGGAATTGTATTGTTTTTCTTAATTATTTACTGTTGTCTGTGTGAAAGAATTATATATTTCTGTACATTGCCATGTGGCCTGTGTGCCTTCCTCTGGGAAGAGTGACCCTCTGCCCCAGTCCATTGAAGTTAGACTTGGCCTCGTGACTTGCTTTAGCCAATAGAATTATAAATGGAATTGACGTGCACCTCATCCGGGAAGGAGCTTTCAGAGTCATCACTTGATTCAGCTATTTCTCTGTCACCTCTTCCAAGAGAATGGCACATCCTTATAAACAATATTTTGAGGTAGAATCTGTTCTTATTCTCATTTCTCAATGAGGAAGCTGAAGCAGAGAGATTAAATAACTGCTCTAGTGACTTAGCTGTTGAGGCAGGATGGAGTCAGGATTCAAATCTGACAGAGTTTATGTTTATATCACAAAAAGTTTTGGAAATAGATACAGGTGGTAGTCACACAGCGGTGTGAAAGTAATTAATTTCATGCAATCATATGTTTAAAAATGCTTAAATGGCAAACCTTATTTTATATATATATATATAACCACAATAAAAAAAAAACTGATTCAAAAAACTTGCATGCAAAAAAAAAAAAAAGGATACAAACCTATGCAGTCTGGCTCCGGTGTCTGGAATTTAAAATCATTGAACAATACTGCCGCTTTCCAACATATTCTTCACTTATTCTAATCATTTTAGTCTCTTGCCAAGACTATTTTTGATGCCTTTGCTTAGGATACATCCTCTCAAAAA
>NW_007731656.1:113262-114272 GCF_000696425.1 Galeopterus variegatus
AAAAATATTTATGCCTTCCTAATTATTAACCAATAGTATTTACTTTTCCATTCAGCTCCTACTGAAAGCTTCCTAGACCAGTGAACAATTTTTTTCTAATATTCTTTAGAAAATGTTATTTTAAATAATTCTTGATTTGATTTTATGTCCACATTTGAAATGCAAGCAAATATATTATAGATCTGTATTCTTCATGTTACTTAAAACAATATACCACATCATGTGAAAGTGTGATTAATGTTTGATGAATAAATGATGAAACAAATGGTAGTATGACCATAAATACCTATTTATTCAATAAACCTTTTTGGCGTACGTTTTATAGAGACAAACAATGGCATTCCTTCTAGATAAAAGTACACTTACCCTTAGTATCCATGGGGAGATTGATTCCAGGACCCCCAAATATACCAAAATCCACAGATGCTCAAGTCCTTGATATAAAACGGTGTAGTATTTACATATGACCTATGCACGTCCTCTGTACACTATAAGTCATCTCTAGATTATTTATAATACCTGATACAATGTAAATACTATGTAAATAGTTGTTATACTGTATTGTTTAGAAAATAGTGACAAGAAAAAAGTTTGTACATGTTCAGCACAGATGCGATTTTTTAAAAAACATTTTTGATTGGAGATTGGTTGAATCCACAAATGCAGAACCGCCAGATATGAAGGACCTGCTGTATAGGACAGGACATCCAGCAAAATACATAGCCTAAATATGGTCCTCAAATATTTCCATGCTCTGTATCTATGAAAAGAAAAAAAACATAAGAAGGTTGTAGGGTTTCCTGAGGAGTATTTCCTCAGTTGAGAGTGTGCAGTAGAGTAAGCTAAAGCAGGGGTCAGCAAACTTTCTGTGCAAGGCCAGATGGTAAATATTTCAGGCTTTGTGGGCCCTATGGTCTGTGTCATAACTGATCAACTCAAGGCGGGAGCCATAGACAATATTAATAGAATGAGCGTGTCTATGTACTAATACTGCCTCATTTACAAAAATA
>NW_007731656.1:114556-116538 GCF_000696425.1 Galeopterus variegatus
ATAGACAATATTAATAGAATGAGCGTGTCTATGTACTAATACTGCCTCATTTACAAAAATAAGTGTTGGGCTAGATTTGCCTTGAGAGTTGTAATTAGTCCATCCTTGGGCTGAATGAGATACAATTAGCTGTAAAGTCAAATGCTTCTATTAAAGATATCTGTCCTACAAACCAATGAACAAATGAAAGCTTATTGACTTTTCTGAGAGTGAATATCTGAAAGTGGAGAGTCCACTACAGGATAAGTGCTTTACTCCAGAGTTCTCTCTTTGTGTGAGAACATGCCATGTGATTCGTCTCAGATTGAGACAGATTTGTAGAGAGTTTAAATTTTAGGGGAAATTTAGAGAGCAAATTTACTGGGGTATAATGCAGGTCATAAAATGTGACCTCTCACTGTGCTGCAGGGGCTGACATATTCAGCAACAGCAGACGCATCTGAAAGAAACATCGGGTGAAGGCAGAAACAAAAGATCTATGAACTGGGGACCATGTTAAATCTATTCACTTTACTACTGGAGAAAAGTGAACGATATCAAAATTGTCAAAATTCCCTGTGAACAGACCACAGTTGAACAGGTTAGTTAAAATACCTGTATTCTCTTTCTCTGGGATGGGGGAGAGGGGATGGAAGCCTGTTCAGACAGCAGCTGCTCAAACTTTAAATTCTTAGGAAGATGGCCATCACGGCCTTAGCCCGTGGTTCTCTCCCCCATGAACTCTGCCTCTGTTCNGGAAGATGGCCATCACGGCCTTAGCCCGTGGTTCTCTCCCCCATGAACTCTGCCTCTGTTCACTTTGTCCAGCTTGCTTCTTTACTCTCTTCTCTAAGATTATTGCTCCAGCTTGAATCTCCTCTACAAACTGTACTCACCCTTCAGGATCCAATTCGGATCTCTCTTCCTCTGTTTTTCCTTCTTGAGTGCCAGCCTTCTGTGCCGTTTTCGCCTCCCCAACCTGTCCCCTAGTTTGCTAACACTCATTGGTCATTAATTTTCTTTGTCACATTATCTTTTCGTGTGTATTATGTGCTCTATGTCTCAAAACTACTTGAGAGCAGTGACCTTATTTTTAAACTCTTAAGTTTCTGACTCAATAAATGTTAATGAATTTGTTTCGTAGGTAATTTCTACAGTACAAGTATGTATCTTGGAGGAAAGAAACAAAGACGGAATGTTGGTGGAATGGACTAAAACCAGGATCGATTGTCACAACAGAATCTATTTCTTAGCCCTGGTTGAGCTTCTTTAACTGACTTGGTTTTCTCCCTCTCACCTGTCTCATAGTAATCATAGACCTTAGCAAGCGTGTCTTACCAGGATGTCCTGCAGAACCATGAAGGAAAAACTTAGTGTCTGATTTGTCACCTAAAGGGAAAGTGGGAGTCACCAACAGCCCAGAAAGCCTCCTACTTTCTTCCTTAAACAAATCATATTCTGTATTCTTTATTGCTCTGTAACTTGTATTCACCTGTGTCTTTTAGATGAGCAAACATTTGTGGATGTCACAATGGGTTTTAGAACACAATCTTGGGAACTCTTTACAGCGAACAAAATTCCTCCAAATTTCTCCTAAACAACTGAGATCATCTATAATCTTTTGAAGTTTCCTGTATGAGATTAACTCTCTGGGCCTATGTGAATGTTTTCTAAGATGCAGAGACGTGGCTTTGTACAATTTGTAACTATAATATCAAACCATTCCTTTTCTGTGGTAAGATTAAAACATTGTCTTGCCTTTGTAGTCAGATTTGAGGATATTCATGAATCCATATTTTATTTTAACTAACGATGTATTAGAATATTAACAGTATCATTAATCAACCACTGTGGTCATGTTTATTCGTTTGGGGGGGGTCTTTAAAATAACAGGGGTAGATGATAAACATTTAGTTCTATTGATTTCATATTTGAAATTTTATGGAAATACTCATATTCCAATTTCAATATAATTAAAAAGAGAGCATACCATTCCATGAAAT
>NW_007731656.1:117145-127355 GCF_000696425.1 Galeopterus variegatus
TGGAAATACTCATATTCCAATTTCAATATAATTAAAAAGAGAGCATACCATTCCATGAAATGGAAAGATTTCTCTTTTATTCTCTTTAGAATAAAGAAGTTTTCTTAAAAAGCATTATTAATCATGCTTTCTTCACATTAGTGGTTTCCTAGTAAAGAGACCCTCTTAGAAAGACCACCAGTGTGCACAGTCTCAGCCCGAATGTCAGAGGCCTCACCTTTTCCACATAAGTGAGGACACGGTGGTGGCTCACGTCTGTCCTGCTCACATAGCTAGATCTTTCAAGCTGAGGAGAATTAGAGAATAGATGTGAGGACTCTGTGAGACCTAAAGCAGATTGCAGTAAGGAACAATGGTTATTCTTCAAACAATGTAGGACTAGGATTTTTAACATCATTTTTGTGATTCAATAGCCAGGGAACACTGGATATGAAAAGATGGGTGAGAGGAAGGAATGAAGTTCTGGAGACAGGATTCAATGTTGCCATGTCTTGACTATAGGAAAGTCATCTGGCTTTTTATGAAGAAAAGGAAGCTAAGTATTTTTAGTCGGGAGTTTCATCATTCTTCTATATCCAAGTAACACATTAGACCCTCTGGCATCTTTGATGTTTCTAGATCACATTGATTTTTTTTTTCACAAATTTTTAGAGCATGTCAGTCAGTTTGGGACCTAAATCATACTCTATCTTTCTTGCACTGTTATTATACTGTTTTGTGCCCATGCGCTTTAAGTTCCTAACTAGACTCTAAGTGGTCTATGGATGGGGACTCTTCTTGTATTTCTCTGGCATCACACATGTTCCTTAGCTTAGAGCCAAATAAATAATTAATTTCCTGTGCTTGTGGAAAAGTATTTTATGAAGCAGGATCATATTGATATAGCTTTGATATTGGTGCAGTCTTAGTTTAGGAATACAGAACATCCTTTTGTATGAGGTCTAGCAGGCTTAAAATACACCTACCCTTTTTACTGTTGGTTTCAGGAGAATAAAACCAGATACCATCTTTACACCAATAATCACCATGTTGGAAACAGGATGTCTCTCTGCATAACTGTGGTGTCAAAGAAAAGAGAAGTTAGGGTTTAATATGTGAAGGAAAGCCACATTTCCTCCTTCAAGCCTCACTGTAAACCTGTCCATCTCCATGAAGTTGTCCCTGACATTTATTATCCAGAGATCTGCGCTCCTTGAACGTGTCGATGTTGGAAACTTGAATGTGCATCAGATCTATAGCTTGCTAAAATCATAGATGTTCAAGCCTCATTCCAAAACTATCAAATCAGAATCACTGGGAGTGGATGTTGGTAATCTGCATTTTAAAAATATCGAAAGTTTTTGGACACTCCATGTATACCATTCATTTGTTATTTAGTATGCCTTACTTTTATATTTTTAATTAACTTGACTGTTATCATGTTTTCTTAAAAAGGCTCCAGAATATTGTGAGATCAGATTCACTTATGCTGTATACTTTGAATAGATTGATGTTTCATAACTAGGCTGGTTGAAATATGATTTGCTTTATAATATTAATATCATTCGTTAATATTTGATACATAGAAGTACCATTTGCTACTACATTTTCTTAGGACTCCTGTGAAGTTTTTGATGGATTATCATAGGGTACCTCTATATTTTATATTTAATTTATACTCCGTTTTTAATATTGGCATTTGTTATTTATCCATCTGATAAGAGAAAGAATTAAATGGGATTTGATCAGAAGAAGTAAGGAATTCTGCTGCTTTGTGATCCATTTCATGATGCGTATTGCAAAAGTCAGGTCCTCTGAACTTGGGGCCAGCTGGGCCATGAGGTAAGCAAGGAGTATATAGGATGTCATCTCCACCTCAGCAGAGGGAGCCTGGGGCTGGTAAACGTGCTCCACTGGTGCCCTGGGTTTCTGAGGCCATTCCTAATGGACTGAGTTGTCTTAAGAGTGAAAAAAAGAAAAGAATTGTGATTGATAGGTAGTAAGTGAATGCACCTTTATATCACATGGAGCCAAGAATAATGCAGGGATGAAGCAAGGTTGCTTCTGTCATAATCCCCTAAAACTCACTAGCTCACACTTCCATGCTGAACTTGGTGTATCTCTTTTCATCCAAGTATGCGGTCTGAAATCTTGTGAAGACAGAAGGGAAAAATCATTACCATTTGCTCTCACCTTCTTTCACAGCTTCCTCATCAAGTGAATTCAGTATTTCTCTCCTCCTATTTTGGTCTCCCACTAGTGCAAAAGCATAGGCCAGCAATGCCTTGGTGTAGACATGGCTCCTGTGCGTCCCCTCCTTTGCTGTGTTCCAGGCTGACTCCAGGCAGAACAGGGCATTGCAAACAACAGGGTGCTGCCAAGGCAGAAAAGGTGGTGGGGCTAAAGCAGGGTGAATAGAGGACAGAGAAAGCCCTGAGCTGGATATTTCCAGACAGATATCATTAATAGTTTTTAGTTAGCCAGGTGGACAGCCAGATATGCATCATACTTAAATAGAAAAAACTTTAAGATCTCTTAACTTCACAGTTAAGTTCTAAAAAAATAAGACTAGAGAGCCTTGTTTTTAGAATTTGTGTTGGTACATAGTCCAAGGGCATTACTGGGCAACTATAAATCCCCCTTAATGTGCTGACCAAAGAGCTCATTGATCTGAGGGATGCCTCATCACAGAGCCAAAGGAAACTTGACACATGGCTTTTAGTAGAGTGGCATTCCAGACAGCAGGTCTATAGTTTTCACAGTACAGAATGGGACTGAGGTGGTACCTACAGTGCCCGGGAGTGGGATCTCCAGAAAGGCCACAGTAACACCAGCAGAGAGGGTCACTTCATCTTCTTTTTTTTTTTCCTTTTTGTCTTTTTTACTGACCGGCAACGAATTGCAACCCTCAGTGTCGCGCCCGTACCGGACCGGGACCGGCAACGGGATTGCAACCCTCGTCCTTTTTGTCTTTTTTACTGACCGGCAACGAATTGCAACCCTCAGTGTTGTGCCCGTACCGGACCGGGACCGGCAACGGGATTGCAACCCTCGGTGTTGCGTCCGCACCTCGCTCAGCCAGTGAGCGGCCGGTCTGTATGTGGGATCCGAACCCTTGGCGGGAGCGCCGCAGGGCTCCCAAGCGGTGCACTGTAGCAGTGTGCCACCGGGCTGGCCCTCACTTCATCTTCTAAACCTCCCTGTGAATACGAGAAAGAGAGAGAGTGAGAGAGATTGATTGATTGAGATTGATTTTGATTAGTTTCAACTCCAAGTCGCAGTATATTCTCTTCTAAATCTGTCTCTATCAGGTAAAGTAACATCCCCATTCAAAGTACACCGTTTCTTCCTTCTCTCTAGAAGTGTTACACTCTTTCTCTGATGCCTCTCACATTACCCAGGACTTCAACTTTGCAATTTCTCTGTTCCTCCTTCCTTCCCTCACCCTTAGGGGATGTTGCATTGATGTATCATGAGGTTCAGGAGAAGTTCTCAGAATAGTTCACCTTCATGGCATTGTTGAGCAGTGACCCAGAGTTCCTGAAACAGCCGTCGCGTCCTTCTGCTTCTGGGAGAGCCCGGTGAGGGCTTGGGTAACGTGTGCTTCATCAATGAAGACGTAAGCTCGAGCCTGGGAAAACGCCTTCAGTACAAAGGCTGTGAGCCTGAGGGGGAAGAGGAGTGGAGCGCTGAGGCTATTTCTTCTCATGCAGCACCTCGATGCTCTCTCTGTGTTGCATGCACAGCACCCCCTCCCCAGTAACCCCCATGAGAGTCAGTGAGCTATTACTGGGATGTTGGAGATTTTTTTCTTTTAACCTGGAAGCTTCCATGTTCTTTCTGCTTTGCTGCCACATATTGTTAAATACATTGCCAAGTTGTCCTTGCTTCCTAAAACATTTCTACGTCAAGTTCCTTGTAGTTTCCTTGGGTGCTTGGTTAACTAAGGCATTTGCTTTTACATTCTGGGCTTTTTGTATTTATTTCTTTTCACAGATTTCTTACCTTCTTTTCTGCAGCTTATACTCTAATTACATGAATGGACTAGCTTCCTCTAATGTTCTGCTTCAGTAAATATTTTCTTCCACCTCATCCTAACCCTCCACCACTTCCCTTTTTCTTGTATGCCTGTGTGGTCAGAATTGAGTGAGTGAGTGAGAGAGAGAGAAAAAGAGACAGAGAGAGAGAAAAAGAGACAGAGAGAGAGAGAGAATATCCTCTAGTAGACGGTAGTAAGGAATGCTCTGTGAGTAATGGCTACAACTTTTATAGCCTATTTCTGACACCTCTTGGTGCTCAGCACTACAAGGGAAAATCACAAACTGATAATGTTCCCTTAGCAACAGGAAAAGGAAGAGGGGCTTGGTATACAGAACACAAAAATAATCAACCTCAAGGTGTTCTCAATTCTGCTACTTATTAGGCCTGAGACATTTATTTATCCACACTGAATATTAGTTTTCTTCTCTGTAAAGTGAAGCTAATAATTCTCACTTCACATGGTTGCTTTAAGAATTAAACAGGGTAATATATATACATATATATGCATGCTTTAAACTCATAGCTGAAACTCAGAATAGATTTTCTGTTCTTACCAAGTGTTGCCCTGGCTCCTGCCATATTGTTCCCCAAAGACGCTGTAGGAGCCATCTTGGTGTTTGTAGTTCAGGTGTCTCTGGTAACCTGGAGTGGGAGGTTTCAAGTGGTTCATGAAGTGTCAGGAAAAGACAAGCCATACGTGCAGTCTGGTGCATTTAGGAGCCACTGACATTTTATGATCTCCTATGTGCAGGATCTGCCAAAGTTTTGTGGGTATTATGGATATATCAAAACACAACACCCTAAGAGAGGGTGGGAAGATTGTTGTTTCTATAAAAATCATCCTATGGATTAATATTTGATGGTATAACTCAAGTATAATTGGGAAGAATCTCAGAGTAACAAATAACATTTTCTCTGTCTCACTTACCACTGATGAGATAGCCAATGGCTTTGGACTTGATCTCCTGAGTGAGCTGTTCAGTTTTGTTCAGATAATTTAAGACATAGATATTAGGAGCAAAGAGGACCATGTTCCTGCTCTCCCTAGCCATACGGCATCTGGAGGAGATTTTGTGTATTTTGCATAGCAGAACCTAGTATGTCACCTGAGGAATGTGAAACATTAGATGCCAGAGTAATTTCAGTTCATAAGTAGCCAACATTATTAAAAACAAATGACTTTTATATTCAGAGTCACAAACTCTGCTATTTAGGTAAGGGAAAAGTTATAGAGAGCAAGGCTTCCAGAACCCTAACAGAAATAGAAGCTATCAATAACTTGGTAATAAAATACAAATATATAGATAAGATGTATAGTGACAACTCTATTGTCTCAAGTTTACTAGGTGCAAGTTGACTCACCCAAAACTGAGAAAGAGGCTCTGGTAGATTCCTTGACCACATTTGGTGGGAGTTTCAGGGATAGCTGCTCAGACACTTCAGTACCATTAGAGACAGACAACCCATATCAAAGGAAGACATCTGTGATTCCAATATAACGTAATGGTTAGGAGCGGGACGTACAGAGCCACACTGCCTAGACATGGTCCTGGCCGTGCTTTGTGACCTTGGGAAAATCGTGATAATATGATGAAATGGTACATGTAATACATTCAGAATAGTATCTGCAACATTTTAAATTTCAATACATGTGAGCAGTTATTAATGTTGTTAATTTGTTATTATAGTTAGCAGCCATATTATTATATCTTCTTGAGGAACACTGGGTCCAAGGAATAAGAATTTGACTTTGTGATGAGATTACCTGTAACAGTTTGGTATTTTGTGACTCCCAGAGCCCTTTCCCTTCTCATTTAACCATGTTTGCCTTCTTGAGGAACACTGGGTCCAAGGAATAAGAATTTGACTTTGTGATGAGATTATCTGTAACAGTTTGGTATTTTGTGACTCCCAGAGCCCTTTCCCTTCTCATTTAACCATGTTTGGATTGCTGTGCTCAATAGCTCTTTAAAAGAAGGCTAGGAGCTGGTGGGGACCTACAGTTCTCTGATTTACTGTAGTAGTATTAAGACATACCCATGAGAATATAGCTTATTTCACTTTCTCCATTATTTTGTATAATATTTGAATGTATTCCCATGTTTGTAAATAGATAACATGAATACACCTTAAATTAGTTCTTCCCAAATGATGAATACAGTGTTGCATACATTCTGGACATAAAATGAATACTAATGTAGCAATACTGTAGAGAAGCTACAACCGTTTCTTAACGATATGATGAAGTCCAAATGTAAAGCATCTTTCTTGCCATCAGAACCACAAATTTTTAGTGAGATGAGTACAAAGTGCCTTATGTTTCATCAGCAACTGTTGTGATTCAAACCTATCATGACACTGCTTGTTTTCTACCTAGTACCAGGACACTCTAAGCTTCTATGACTTGTTAGTGAGCAGCTACTGGGCTACTGAGGTAAGGAAGGTAAATGTGAATCATAAAAGCCCCATTATTACTCCTTGTATCAGTCCGTTTCTGTTGCTTGTAACAGAATACCTGAATCTGGATAATTTATAAAGAAATGAAATTTATTTCTTATAGTTTGGAGGCTGGGGATTCCAAGGTCTAGGGAACACATCTAGTGAGGGCCTTCTTCTTGGTGGTGACTCTTTACAGCAATATAGGGTGTCACATGATGAGAACTGCAAGAGTAAGAGCTGACCTCTCACTTCTTGTTCTTACAAAGCCATTGGAGCCACGACCATAACTCATTACTCCACGAATGGATTAATTTATCCATGAGGCACAGTCCTCACAATCCAGCCACTTCTCAGAGGCCCCACCTTTCAAATACCATAATTGGATCTCCCATCCTCTTAACACTGTTATGATGGGGGTCAATTTTCTAATACATGAATTTTGGGGGGACACATTTAACCCATACATTTTGCCTCTGACCCCCACAGTTAATGTCTTTCTCACAGGTAAATACATCTCACAGGTAAATCATTCCATCCCCAAACTCTTAACTTGTTTAAGCTCAAAAGTGAAATCAAACAAGTTATCTACTTTCAAGGTACAATTGTAGGATTAGCATAGGTACGTATTCCCATTCAAAAAGGGAGAAATTGACCAAAAAACAAAAAGGGATAACAGGTCCTAAGCATGTCTAAAACCCAGCAGGGCATGCATTAAACTTAAAGCTGGAGAATAATCTCCCTTGATCTGATGTTTGACACCTTCTGCACACTAGTGTGGGGTTGGGCTCCCAGGTCCTTGGGCAACTCCACTCCTATAGCCTTCCTGGGCTCAGCCCACACATTGGCTCCCTAGGCTGGTGTTGCATGCTGGTAACTCTATAGTTCTAGGGTTTCAGCAGTGGTCCTACTTCCACAGCTCCACTAGGCATGTCCCTGGCGGGGGTTTCTCTGCTCCAACTCTGACCCCACATTTCTGCTCAGCATTGCTCTCTTCCTAGGCCCCCAGGCTTTTCTATACATCCCTCAAAATTTGGATGTGATGCTGCCACAGCTATTACATTCTGTGAGCCTGGAGACGACACCTCATGGATCCAGCCAAAGTTTCTGGCTTGTATCTTCCAAAGCAGCAGGTCCAGTAGCTCCTGGGGTCAATTCAGCCATGGGTGGAGCATCTGGAGCAGCCGAGGTGCAGGGAGCAGCATCCCAAGGTGTCCCTGGGCAGCGAGCTTGTGGAGGGCATCTTGGGCCTAATCCCCAAAACCATTCTGTCTCCCTACGTCTCTGGGTTGGTGATGGGATGGGCAGCCTCAAAGATTTCTAAAATGCTTTCAAGGTCCATTTTCCATTCTCTTGATAATTCCTTCCTTTTGTACTGATCTCCTTAGCAGACAGTGGCTGGGCTACATCCATGATTTTCTCTCCCACACGCCTTTTCACACTTTATGTGGTCAGACTGAGAGCTTTCCAATGTTTTACCCTCGGCTTCCCTTTTAATTATAAATTCTGGCTTTATGTCATGCCTTTGCTGCCATCTCAGTGTTACTAGTAGTCACACAACTGACTGAATGCTTTGCTGCTTAGAAATTTCTTTCACCAAATACCCTGGTTCATCCACTTTAAGTTCCATATTGCATGAAGCCCTTGGGCTTGAACAGAATGCAGTCAAGTTCTTTTGCAGCTCTATAACAAGGGTGACTTCTGCTCAAGTTTTCAATAAGCTCTTCCTAATTTCTATCTGAGATACTCTCATAATGACCTTCATTGTCCATATTCCCATCAGTATTCTGGTCACTACCATTTAACTAGTCTCTAAGACATCCCAAACTTTCCCTGGTCTTCTAAGCCCTCACCAGAATCTAGGTTTTTTTCCTAGCCTTCTCCTCAAAATTCTTCCAACCTCTGTCCATCATCCAGTTCCAGAGCTGCTTGCACATTTTAGGTATTCCTTAGAAGCAGCATCTCCCCAATATCAATTTTCTGTATTTCCCAGTTTCAGGTATTCTGTTGGCAAGCGATAGAAAATGGACTAATACAGTCTTGTCTGTACCGCCTGAGCCGGCCACATAAACTAGCTCTTTTGAGTTCAGTGTCCTCATCTCCAAAATACATATAAAGAAATATTTAGTATTATGCTGACTTTAATGGAAACATTCTGAAAATTATGGGACATAATATGCATGAATATGCATTATAATTTGAAGTTGATACCCCTGTGTATCTTTGTTCTCACTGTGATTATGAGGATGGGCTTCTACCTGAAGCATAGTCCATGGAGTTGAAAGTCCTCTCTTGCTCAATACCTTCAGGCTTGGGTGAAAAAAAAGAAAAGGAGCAAAGATATAAACATCTGGGTAACAGGAGAACAACAACAGATTCCTTGCTTTGAAGGGTAGGGTTGACATGGAATGATGTTTAACATCCTACTTATTAAATTATTGTAAATCCATAAAACATTAAAGAACCATGGAGGTTGTTAAAGGAGAAAATGAGAAGAGATAATAAGAGCAGTGAATCAAATGGAACAGGTATGAGAAATGGATGACTCTTAGGAGAGAGGTGGAAATCAAAAAGAAAACTATAGCTCTCAATTTATGGAAAAAATGATTTATAATAGCTGATAATATTTCCTGCAATACTTTTGAGATAGGGTATTCCATTAGTTTTATAGGATAGATTGTTTCAGCATGATACTGTTCTTTGTTGTCTAAGAAATGTCCACAGTGGTTTTTATTCATACAGTTGTTAGGAATTCAGAAAAATATGTAAAGTGGGCCATACTGACTGACCTCCACCAACGGGTTTTGGTGACCATGTCTTTCCTCCCAATCTCAGGGACCTCAGCAACCTCATTTCCACACAGCTCTAAGGACTGTATTGTGTCTGTGCTCACTGAGAAGTTCACATTCCCTAAAACAAAGAATATGGAAAAGATAAGTATCCATATTGATAGTAGACTAATCATATTTAAGGACTTCACTTTAACCTTACAACTGTCCAGAATAGTAAATAAAGCTCAAAAAAAAAAGCAAGGCTAATAAGCACTGAGTAACCAACGCCCAAGAGTAGTGATTGAGGGAATCAGGCCAGGTGAGAATAGTGGGGGATGGTCATTGTGCATAGAAATAAAAAAAAAATTAACTTTATCAAATCATATCAATGGGAAGCAAGAAAGAGAATATGATGATAAGAGTGCTCAGACAGCCACCATCCTTGCTGATTGATGAACATTTTTGGGGGACTGTCACTCACCCTGAGTTTTAGGAGTCACTGTCCAAGATAAGGTTTGCCGCTCATTTCCACAGATGCTATAGGATTCTTCTCCTTTTTCATTTTGGGAAGCAAGGAAGGCTGGAGTGGCTTTCATCTGTACACTGACCTATCACCCGCAAGAGGTGCAAAGAGTCAGAAATGACGAGGAGATGGAAAGAAATGAAGATATGGAATTGGGGACAATGGGGCCAAGTGTGGGATACTGCAGGAAATTGGGATTTGTAAAAAAAAAAAAAAAAGACACATAAGTTCATCTATGCTTTAAGAAGCATGAGAAAGTCAATGATGAATCAAGATTGATTATTAGGAAGATCTGGCATTTACATTAGGATAGACTGGAAAAAAATCTGAAAATGTAACAGCAGTGAAGGAGAGGGAAAAAGCAGCAACTGTGTATTGCCCTTTGGAGCACTACCTACTGGTTGCTACTTGCTATGTAGATTTCCTTCCTTCCTTCCCTCCCTCCCTCCCTCCCTCCCTC
>NW_007731656.1:128355-146059 GCF_000696425.1 Galeopterus variegatus
CCTCCCTCCCTCCCTCCCTCCCTCCTTCCTTCCTTCCTTCCTTCCTTCCTTCCTTCCTTCCTTGAGGAAATATATGCTATTTCCTCAAGCATATATTACATGCCTATTCTATATAAGGTATAGAACACTACGGTATATAAGAGGCTCCTGATCTTGAGGGTATTGTGTTACAAAGGAGATAATCTACACACAAAACTATTACATAATATACAAAGAGATAAGTGCAATAAGAGAAATTAAAACTACATATTGTGGACATTTAGAGATGAGGGCTTAGAATGATCCTCAGGACTGAGAAAACTGAGTTTTGCATCAGTATCAGGAATCTTCCTGGCGTATGGCCTGACTTGTGGCCAAGGATTCTGCAAGCTTCAGGAAATTTTTTTAAAAAGTGTGGTTTAGAAATCCATGGCTTAAATCCCTGTAGCACATAAATTGTTGTACAAGGGAACTTCAAAAAGTTCATGGAAAGATTCATATTGTTTTAAATTCTATCTTCCACAAACTTTTTGAGGTACCCTCATATGATCTCTCTGATCATGTCCTGCCTTGCTTAGCACTACTTATTTTCAGTGCTAACACATAATTCCCTGAATTGTGCTTAGTCTTGGGAACAGAGTCAGTAGCTGACTGACTACTGATTTTTTGTTTAGGAGTTTTTTGTTCTATCAACCCTTCCAATTTATTCTCATTTTTCTTACCCATATGCATTTGGGAAGGTAGTTTAACACAGTGGCTTTGAGTCTGAAGGCTTCTCCGCAGATCATGGAATAAGGCATTGTGAGCTTTACAAAGAAGGGCTGGGAGGCTCAGAGAGAGGTAATTGGAGATATACCAAGTCCAGTGTCACTGGACAGGCAGAGGGCCCCTGCCTTCCACTCCGTGATGGTATCTGGGACTGTTACTCCTACTTCAGCCACACCCGATGAGCTGGGGACAGTGACAATGTGAAGAGCAGAAAGGAAGTAGGTGAAATACCTTCTCCCAAGGGAGAATCAATATGTGTAAAGCTAATGTCAAGAACTGAATCCACTTAAGGGGACACGAAGTACATGCACACGCATGCTCATGAGATTAAGCATTGGGCACTGAGTTGCAAAAATGAAAGGCACTAATAGGGTAGCTCTTGCCCTTAACCTGTTATATATGTCTGTACTTTTAATAAATATATTTGAACATTATTCAGTTTTGTTCTTAAGCTTCCCTCACCATTGTGCAATCCTGTAAATAAGCATATTTAAGAATCACAATCCAACAATATAGACCATTTTATTAATGTAGCCTGATTTGTTTACATCGTGTGTTCCAATCTTGATGTTTAGGGAAAGCTCCCTGAATGGCATTAGGCAGGATAGCATTTGCATATTTTTAGCTCCCACATCTATTTTCTGGCAGTTTCAGGAATAATTATATTAGAATTGCTCATCTCTGAAACAATTATATAATGAACCTATACAGTTAAAGCATTTTACTCAGATTTATCCTGAAAAGGTAAGAGGTTAAGATAATTATTTAAAACTTTTCAGAAAGACCTTAGAATTGAAAATGATGGAGGATCCACATTCCCTCCCCCACAGCAAACGGAAGAGAGCAGAGTTCCTTACTCCACCACTACCGACTCCCAGGTCCGGGTCTCAGGGCAATAGTTCCTCACTGTTTCAGGGATTGGTTCTGGACTTTGCATATCATTTGAAGTTATTGCATTATAAAAGCCTGGTTGACAACTATATAGACCCCGGTGAAGAGAAAATAACAGCCTAGTTAAAGAAGGAGCATTAATTTATTTCATGGGGTAAGACAGGAGAACAAATTTCCACTTCCCTTGCTCAGATTGTCTCCTAGGAGTTGTAGAACTTTGGAAAAAATTTGTTGATTCTTCATTCTCTGAGCAGAGAGACATCTTTGTTAAAGGTGCTAATTCTATGTGTCCTAGAGATAGCATAATTTTATATGAATGAAATCTGGAAGAATAAGGTAACATGGAGATGGTTTTATGGATTTTGGGGGGAGGTCCAGGTTTCAAGGTGCTTCATCCTTAGAGGGCTTGAGCAGGAATTGTAAGATGCTCTTTAGGCAATGTGAGTGGTGGTTGCACTGGAAAATGAATTTCCAATGGAATGAACATAATTTAATGATACAAATTCTGTGTACTATACTGAAGCTTGCAAATTTGTTGCTCTCTGGATAAGCAGACTAGATAGAGCATTAGATTTTATTCTATTTATTTTATGGAAAGTGGAAATTAAGAAACCAACATGTCAAAGAGAGATATTTTCTTTTGGTATAACTCCGTGGTTGAGATAAAGGAATCAAAAGCGAGAGGGCAGAGAGCTAGACACGAAGGTTATCTGATCCATGCTGTGTCTGAAATCATGCTTACAAATTGAGTTTGAGTTAGGATCTCCACCCAGGTATCCCATCTGATATTTCAGAAATACCTTGTGAAATAACACTTAAAAGAAAAGTGTTTCCAGTAATTTGCTCTTAATTGTTTTATCAACTGGAAAAAGCATCAATAGTAATTTCTTTAATGAACGTCATATAGCTTCTTTCCCCCATTTCCTTCCAAGTGTTAGCCATCTCTACCTCTTTCTTTGTTTTCTCATCAATGTTTTATTTTTTCTGTCTTCCTTTTTATCTTTAATATTTAAATATCTACTTGCATGATGCACCCAAATGAACTATTTTCCATTTCCTACCCCAGACGTCAAGGGCCATCCAAGTCCTCCAGCTACTGCAGTTAAACCGTGGCACTATGTGTTCTTTTATCTCCGTTTATTGGTTGATGGCTATCTCTTTCCTCCTCTTATTGTCAACTTGACTTTCTACCTCTCCTTTCACAGCCTCTATACCGTATCAAAGTTCTGTTTTTCCTCATGCTACAACTAATAAACTCTACCGTAAATGTCTTTAAATTCATTTCATAAAACAAATCTTTTTTGTTTCTTTTTTGCCATTTGACTTCTAAAAAATGTGTTGATCTCTGGACTAACCCATTCATATTCTGTTTCATTGCTGATCACAAAACGCCTTCTAATGAATACTCTGCTCATGCCTTAAAAAGCACTGCTTTGTAATATGTTTCTTGACCTTCAATACCTTCAAGCAAAAAATAAATAAATAAAAACTTGAAATTTTCTTTTCTTTTCTTTTCAATTTAGTATCTAGAGTGATCTTTTTGAGACATATATTAGATTATGTCGCTCCTCTTCTGAACAGCTTTCCATTTCACCCAGGGTAAAAGTCAAATTTACCGTGACCTATAAGCCTTACACAATGTTGCCTCAGTTAGTGCTCTGATCTCTCTCTCCAAATGCTCATACTTTATTCACTCTGTTTTGACCACACTGGTTTGTTTCCTCTGCTTGGAACATTCAGGCAAGCTCTCAACTCAAATACTTTGAGAGGCGGAATAGCGTAGAGGTTAAGAACTTGGTATCTGGAACATTAAAACTCCATAATGAGAATTCCCACTGCACATCTTACTGGCTGAATTATTTAATTTTTCTGGGCCTCAGTTTTTTCAACTGAAAAATGGTGAACATAGTAAGCATTCCATAAGTATTTTCTATTGTTGGTATTGTTTCCTATAACCGTAACAATCTTCTTTCAGATAGTTGCATGGTTTGTTCTCTTCCTTCAAATTTCTTCTGAAATTTCACTCTTGGTCAGACCTTCACTGACCACCCTATTTAAATTTGCAACTCCCTCAATACCCTCTTCCTTATTTGCATTTTTCCTGAGGCATTTATCACCTCTCAATAAGCCATGTAATTTACTTGCTTATTTTGCTTACACTCTCTCTATGCCTATTAGAATATAGCCTTCAGGGCCGAGCCCGTGGCGCACTAGGGAGAGTGCAGTGCTGGGAGCGCAGCAGCGCTCCCAACGCGGGTTCGGATCCTATATAGGGATGGCCGGTGCACTCACTGGCTGAACACGGTGCGGCCGGTCTCAAAAAAGAACAAAAAAAAAAAAAAAAGAAAAAAAAGGAATATAGACTGCATATGGTTGAAGATTTTTTTTTGCTCTCAACATTTGTTATATAACCAGAAACCAGATCAGTAAACATTAAACACATGAATGAATGATAACTTTTATATCGTAACTTAATTTTTACTGTTTCTCGCGCAAGTCACTTCTATCATCGTCTAACATAATTTAGTCCCTGTTTAGTTTAACTATTCTCTCTCTCTTTTAGGTCCTGGGGACACTATTAAAGTTATCTTCTCCATATATACTGTTCCATAGCGTCGAACACCTTGGGGTTAGATGATGACTCCTCAAATGTAGTGTTTGTTTTCTGCCCTTCGCTATCAGTGCGTTTTCACACTCTGTGAACACTAGATGGGGCTATTGAGCCTTTCAAAGCGTTCATGCAGGATGTGTAATTGATATATACTGTTCCATAGCGTCGAACACCTTGGGGTTAGATGATGACTCCTCAAATGTAGTGGGAATAGCGTCATGTTCTTCAATTATTTTCAAAAACTTTCAAAAGATATTCCAGTTTTCTTAGCTCTTTATTTCCTCATGTACCCAAATCATTTATATTTACCTATTTTCATCCCTTTTCTGTACTCATCACACAGTGTAGAAGTTCTTTTTTTTTCTGAGTTAATCACATGCCTGAAATTTTATCCCTAACAAATTCCAGATCATATCCTTCCCCCACAGCCCCCATGGTTTAATCTCAAAGTTCTTTTCTGTAACTCTCGCGGTTATTTTCCTTTTCTTTATTCTCTATTCTCCATCGTTTATATAACAACTTAGTTACATGACAAAATCATATTTACCATTAATGAGAAATTGTTTAAAATGTGTGCTATTATCGAAGGTTATACTTAGAAAAAAAACAGTCCATGGCCCTTTAAAAGTGAGCTGATAGCATAATTGTCTTCATGATAAGGCTCATTTAGATATAGATATTAACCTTAAATGTAACCCCAATGTTAAGGAACATAAAAATAATATTTAAACAGTCAAATTTTAAAATTTGTTTTGGTAAATTGTATTTAGTTATTTTATATAGGGTATTTTGCAAAGCCTCGAAGAACCTTTAGGCAGATTCTTTCAATTTATTAATGAAGGATTTGAGGCTTAGAGAAGAGATGTTTCATACCCACTTCACACATAGGACCTCTGGTTCCCAATCTGGGCTCAAAGCATCTAAATATTTATTAGCAGATAGACATCAGGAGATTTGGAGAAAAGGGTAGTCTGAATCATAGGAGAAGGGGATGAGAAATGGTTGGATAATGGGCTTCAAGTATAACTAGACTGAGGATGGGACAGATATTTTAATAAGAAATGGAAGGGTCTAGAAAAAGCCTGCTTTATTTGAATAGTGCTTTTTGGCTGTGGGTTATGAGATATTTCTGTTATGTTTACACTGTTTCTCTTCCCCAATGAGGCCTCTTGTCCCCCTTTATGTTTTTTAAGATACCATATCTCTATGAATGTCTTTCCAGATTCTATAATCAGAATCATTCTCTTCTTCCATTGTAAACATTTCCCCTCTCTTATAAAACATCAGAATCTTGTAATTTATCTGATTTTATGCCCTGAAGTATCTGATTCATCTAAAAAAGTCTCTAGTCAGTTCTGGCTGTGCTATTTACCAGCTAAGTAACCTCAGAAAGAAACAACTAATCTGAACCTTGGTTTCCCTGTGTGTATGAAACAGAGAAAGGGCTACATTGTCTATCTCATTTTACCATTTTTTGGCAAAGTCATATTGTTGGATACCAGACAAAATTAAAAACAACCTGTTATTTTACCTCCATGCAATCCTTGCCTTTCTACTCCTGTGGACAGGTGGATGACTGAACATGACTTTGGTTTTCAGATTTTTGAGTTGGTAAACACCTTTAATCCCATACCCTGGAAAAAATGATTACTCAATCAACTTGTAAAACTTGATTTTCCCTATGTAATACCAGGAGCCTTATGTTATGCTAATTGCATGGAGATACATATGACTCAGCAAATACCAAGTAGTAAAATTACTATACTTTATGAATTATTAAGATTTTTATCCTTTATTTAGTCTTGTTTAGTTTGCAAAAAACTAAATATAACTACAAATGTCTGGATGGATAGATAGAGGTTAGGTCTAGCCCTGTCTCTGACTGACTGTGAGAGATCTTGTGTGATCTCGACAGAGATTGTAACCTTTTTATTGGCTTCATTTTTCTCATCTGCAAAGTGAACAGACAAGTCTAAACAATTACTAAAGTTATTTGTAGATACAAAATTGTACCAACATTCAAGAAAATCTCAAGTCAGCATGATAATCAGTAATAAGAACTTTACCTTGAGGAAGCTGTAAATATCTTCTTCATGATTTGGTCAGGGAACATGAAAGGCTCCCTTGTGAATGAGATACGGGTGGGTACAGCTTGCTTGTTCTTCCTCCTGTTTGTGCACATTTGCAGGAAAACCAGTGAGACCCTTCACAGTCAGCAGCTTCTATACCTGCAATGGTGGGGGGACCAAAGCCTGAAGTCTTACCCACTATTCTTTTGAAATATTTAGTAAACTGAGAGAAGTATAATAATTATCATCAATCTTCTCTTGAGTACCTTCATGTAGTTGGTGCCTTAGAGAGGTTAGAGATTTTGTTTATTTTTAACAGTGTTTTTTGTTCTAAAGGTGTGAAGCCTACTTGGGAAAATGCTTCCAAAGACTAATAAAATCTTAAGTTATGTGGCATCAATTAAAACTTTAAATTGTAGAGTTTAGAGGTAATAGTAGATCAAATACTCCACAATCGTAGAGTTTAGAGGTAGTACTAGATCAGATATACAAAGGAGATCTAACTTACCTCTGTGTTTGATGTCTTGAAGCCCTTACCACTTGCTATGTCCTCAGTGTGAACTCTGCCTGTGAAAGTTACACAGTAACTAGGGATAAGGTAGTTAGAACAATAGGTAGAAACGGGTTGCTGACTGCAATTAAGTACTCGTATGGCAGCAGGTCTGAAGACCTGCATCGAAAGACCACCAAAGATAGTAATTATTGTTGTAAGACATTTGGAGTTAGTGACATTAGCTTGTCTCTTAGTTAGTAATTTCTTCCTGGCATTTTCCACTGCTTTGTGTAAACTGCCTGTATAAACTTGGGCTCAAGCAGGAGGTGGTGCAGAGAAACCTTGTGTATGCCTCTGGGTCATTGCCTGTCTGACCCATCATCCTGTATGTAAGTTACCCTAGTAAAATCTTTTCTTTACCACATGGAATTGCCCATTTTGTTTTTCTGGTCTCAAGATACCTTCTAAGTTTGGTGGACATTTTGCCTTTAGTCCGCAGTCAGACATTTACTATTGCCACCTGTTAAACTTCCATGTCTACTCAGCTTGACTTTTGGGTAGAAGAACCACATAGGCACACAAATGAGCATAGGTCATCTATATTGGATAGACCAATGTCTATGTCATTGCAAACACAGGGTACTTTTCATGGAAAAAGAAGGATGACTTAACAGAACCAAGAATCCATAGGGTAGAGCCAGAGGCCTGAGTACCCTTCCTGCTCTGGAATATGACTGAGTCTTTACCAAAGAACTTCCAATATTTGCCTGGCTTGATCTCAGAATTGCTATGGACCAGTAATTCCTGAGCACCTCCCGTTTCCCCCTTTTTGAACAGGAATGTCAATAGTGATTATTCTATGCCATTTCCATCACTATATGTTAGGTGTGTGGGGGAAAATAACTTGAGTTTACTTTAGTTTGAGGTATCTAGAGGTACTGTACCTAAGGAACTAAACTTGAGGAGCATAGTCTGTACCTAGACCTGATTTAAACGATGAAATTCAACCTTTGAGCTGTTCCTATTTTAGAATGAGAATTTTAGGCACCTCAGAGAGGACTGAGTGCACTGTACATGTGGTAGAGTCATGAATCTTTGGGGGTCAGAGGGAGGACTCTGAAGACAGCTTCTGAAGTTTCCCCCAGTAATCCTTGCCTCCTGATGTTCATGCCCTTTCACCGTTCCTCCCACAATGAATAGGGTTGACCTGTACAACCAATAGGATATTGTGGACATGGTGACGTGTGACTCCCAAGGCTAGGTTATAAGAGATATTGCAGGTTTAGCTCTCTCTCTTGGATCCCTTGTTCTGGAGGAAATCAGTTGCCATGTTATAAGGACACTTGGCACCCTGTGATGTCTTCGTGGTGAGGAACTGAGGCCTCCTGACTACAGTATGTGAGAAACTCATTTTGAAAGCAGATCTTCCAACCTTAGTCAAGCCTTCAGATGACTGTAACCCTAGCCAATGGGTTGATCACAATCATATGATCAACCCATCACGAGACAGAACCACCCAGCTTAACCTCTCTGAATTCCTGACTCAAAGAAAATGCACGTGATAATAAGTGATTATTGTTTTAAGCCACTAACTTTTGGGGAAAACAGTTATGCAGCAGCAGACAGGCAACACAAACACCTTTTATACTTCTTTATCTATTTACCTTTGTTCTTGAGTAGAATTAAATAGGCACACAAATGAGCATGTATTATCTATATTGGATGGACCGATGCTTTCAGAGTTATTATTCAGAGCAAGCAGGTTTAAAGATTCTTGTAACTTCAAGAGCCAAAATCTCCAATTACGTTCATAAGCCCTTCTCACCTCCATAGCATTCAATGCTTCGGTATGCAACCGAAGCAGCTGTTAAATTTATATGACTAAACAGAATAGGATAGACATAAAATACTGAGTAGACTAAATTCCTTTAATACATGCTGAAAATAATAGTAGCTTAGAATAGACTGCTATAAACAGGAAGTGTAAAAAATGCAGGCATGTTTCCAAAGAAAGAACCGAGAGAGAAAATTCCCTTGTTTCAGGTTAACTTCTCTATGCCATCTTCTAGTTATAACTGAGAAATACTGTCATTGTCACCTGTGTAATAATTATCAAGCTCTGAAGAGATATCTTGACCTATTAATAAAATACTAATTAACGTTGAGAAAAATTTTGTTTGGAGTAGTCTCCCCTAATCCATCGTTTTGCTTTCGGTAGTTTCAGTTACTTGTGGCCAACCGTGGTCTGAAATATTAAACCTAAAATTTCAGAAATTAAAAATGCATAAGTTTAAGTTGCATGCATTCTGCATAGCATGATGAAATTTGGTGCCGTCCCACTCTGTCTTCCAGGGGAAGGGAACCCTCCCTTTGTCCAGCGTCTCTGCTCCCACACATCAGTCACTCAGTAGCCATTTCTGTTACCAGATCCACTGTCAGGGTATCACGGTGCTTATGGTCAAATAACCCTTATTTTACTTCACAAGGGCAGTGATGCTGGCAACTCAGATATGCCAAAGAGAAGCTGTAAAGTGCTTCCTTGTAGTGAAAATGTGAAAGCTCTTGAAAAATATAGAAAGAAAAAAATCATATGCCAAGGATGCTAAGATCTGCAGTAACAATGGATCTTCTATTTCTGAATTTGTGAAGAAAGAAGAAATTTGTGCTAGTTTTGCTGTAACATCTCAAACTGCAAAAGTTATGGCCACAGTGCATGGCAAGTGCTTAGCTGAGATGAAAAAGGCATTAAATTTGTGGGTGGAAGGCTTGCACACAAACGTGTTCTGACTGACAGCAATGAAGTTTGGTACTATCCACAGTACTCTCCAGGCATCCGCTGAGGGTCTTGAAACATGTCCCCTGAGGATAAGGGGAACTTCTGTGTATGCTCCAACCTGAAGAATGTTAATTTTGATGATTAAAAACAGGACAGGCATCTTTGATACAGTTATCTCACAGTTTAAAATTTAATACATAGGAAGTACAAACTAGAAAAACACCAAAGAAACTTTAATATTATTAATTTACTTTCCATCATTGATAAGTGACAATACCTCCCCCAAAGGCAAGTTAACTGATTCTTTTAAATATTGATTTAGGAGGCAATTAAAGGTATAAAGTTTGCCATAATTTTTTGACAATGATAAAATCACAGTAACATATTGTTATTCTTGTATTATATTGAAATTTTTCAAAATATGAGTAATCTAGTTTTAAATAGATTAGACAAGTAGTTTCTGAATTTTCTGGTAGTTGTTTCTTCAAAAACCCTGTTTTAATAGTATTTTCTCCAAATGGCAAATATTAACCAGTTTTTCACCTTTTGTTTTGCTGATCCAAATACAGCCTTTCATTATTACCCCTCTAGAATAATAGCTGTGTAAGGACAAGTACTCTCACATGTTCACTTCTATTTCCCCAACTCCTACAACAGATCCAGCATATTGGGAGTGTGGTATAATAATGATTATAATAACAACAAAATAATAATAAATAATTCAGCATGACATTTCAAGTGTTACCAAAGGTGTAGTAGGTCATTTTTTAAAAGACTGAAAATATTTGTGAATCACTTATTGCCACTTTCACAGATCTCAAGGACCTAGAGAGACAAATAGCTAGTTCTGCTAGAAGGTACATGACTTCCCTTATGTTTGCCAGTGTTAATTTTATGAGACAAACTTTCTTACTCTGGTGACCAAAAATGATTTTATTTAGATAGGATCCATATTATCTAGTACTTTGGTAACATTAATTTTCTTTTTTAAACATGACTGTCACATAAGTGGGGAGTCAAAATTTGCAGGCAGCGTTTCAGGATCACATCTCCACGGTGCCATTTACTTCTGGGTAATCTTGCACCAATCTCTCAACTATTCTGAATCTTCGGTTTCTCATCTTAAAGTGGGGTTATTACTTACTCTGTGGGATGTTGGGAGGATTAAGTGAGAAAACCTGCATGAGACAGCTTGAGAACTATCAAGGACTAGACAAATGATAATTTTTTTATCATTATATTTTACTCTCAATTGAGACTTCTCCTTGCTCTGAACCCCTTGCATGACTTTCCCTGAGAACATCAGGAACTCACCGAGGACGGGAAGAGCTCAGCCTCAGGCCTTGTGAGCAGCACACTTTTGTCCATGGCATGGAGAGCACAGAGGAACTGAGAAGAAGCTGCAACTCACAGGTGGGCTTGTGAGGCTGGAAGACTTTGAACTGGGCTGAAGCTCAAATTCACCTGTGAGAAAGGAGGGACAAGCATTTTCCCTAATTCTGCGATCTTGCAGTCACCTGCATTTCCTAAGTCATCCTTATAACGTTCATCTTTATATGACTATGTTGGTAGTGTCAGTCAGGAATCTCTTTCCACACCATTCCTTGACTTTATTGAAAAGCTTTATTCAATAGCTCAGTCTTGTCCTAAGGAGACAACCAAGACGCCATATAGGTAGCTTGATTTTTAGAGGCCCATCTTTACCTCTGATGCTTATAAGATGATTCTGGGTATTTGCATTTGTCCTTCAGGTTTTTGGAATTTTTTGAGTCTTAGCATCTTACATACTAACTCAATTGAATCAACAGAGAAAAGCACCATAGACCCAAACCTGAATTACACTTCATGTGGTACAACATTGTGTAACTGAAAAAGTGCGACACTAGATGCCTGGAGCTTTGGCTCTGCCATCACTTGTGGGAAATATCAGGCAACTTGTTTTACTTTTCCAGACTCAGTTTTCTCTGGGGTGACATAGATGGTACCTACAGTATCACTTATTTGTGTTCTTATAGTTTAATGTCAAATCACTCACCTTGTTGGCTAGACAGTTTTCAATGTCAAAATTCTCTGAATCTCCAATAACTTCTCCATTTGGTAAAATGGTAAAGATGAACCCCGTGCAATGGGAGCAATGTCTGCTTCCACAGGGAAGGACAAGGAAAAACTTCCTTTCACTGGAGCATGGAGAGAGTGAGAGGAAATGGTCAAGGGTCAAGACACTGTTTCTTGGTCTTATCAGTTTATGCATTCAGTGGCCCAGTGTCTTTGAATGTTGCTCTAGTTGTCTGGTGAAATTAATAGATTGCTGTCTCCCTTCGTGGCTTCAATTGTAGAATCAGTTAACAAAGTTCCTTTCACTCACAACTTAAATATCAATAGTTCTAAGTTATTCTGCATATAGACATACGATGAATGGCAACCGTTTCACTTAGATTTCAGACTAAAGTGATTCTCGATTTAAGTACAGAGCTATAATTTGTAAGATATAATCATAGTTTTTAAAAAATTTTTTCAAATATATGAATTTTTAGAAGCTCCGTATGTGAAAAAAGTTCATAGTAATTGTAATTCCTCAAACAATATGTAATTTTTGGAGTTTTCTTTGCAATTTCAAACTCTTATAAATACTAATAGCATATTTCTACACTTCAGAAAACACACTAAATTTTAAAGCTAGCTAAGGGGCCACCAGGTAGTTATAAAAGGGCAATAGTAAAAGTTCAATTTTCGGGCCGGCCTGTGGCTCACTCGGTAGAGTGCGGTGCTGATAACACCAAGGCCACGGGTTCGGATCCCATATAGGGATGGCCGGTTCGCTCACTGGCTGAGCGTGGTGCTGACAACACCAAGTCAAGGGTTAAGATCCCCTTACCGGTCATCTTTAAAAAAAAAAAAAAAAAAAGTTCAATTTTCTAAACATTACATTAGTGACTCAAGTAGTTGGTCCACATTTAGTTGAATAAACGTTAGTAACTGTAAAAACTCTATGGACTTAAGAATAATGATAGCAAAGTTTCTGGGATATTGGAACAGAAAGGCAGGACCAGAAACCATCTGGCATTGGTTGCACATCTTCTTTTCACTATGTCTCTCCAGTCCCAGAAACCCACAGCTACAAGGCTTCAAAGTTCTGCACTTCCACATTCTTTTCTAGTAACATAGTCTTGGTGCAATTAGACTATACACAGGTTCAAAGAATTTCTAGACGTCGTTGAAACTTAAAACAATATAGGACAAGGACAATGACAATTGTAGGACAATTATAATTGATTTTATTTCTTTCTTGACCATAAATGTTTAGAAATTGTTTAATATCCTTAGAAATATTTTACAAAGTATCATATTAGGATGAATAATTTAGATTCCAATGTACAACACGAGGACTATAGTTAATAAAATTGTACTGTGTTTGGTATTTCTGCTAAATGAATAGATTTTAGCTGCTCTTGCCACACTTCACTGTGTAACTAGGTAAGATGATGGATATGTTAATTTGTGTCACTATAGTAACCATTTTACTATGTGTATCCCGCAAAATTATGTTATATACCTTAAATATACACAATACAATTTATTTTTAATAAAAGTATTATTTTAAAACTCTGAGATTGGTGATGCTGAGTTAAAAACTGTTTAACGCTATGTAGAATGGGAAAGTTTTCCAGCTCTATGAGACTTTACTTTAGCTTAATTTTGTTTATTATGAAGTGCTTATGAAGTGAAACTCTAAGTTTGGGAGAAAGGGGATTTAACATATTATTAAGGCAGTGTCATGCCATTTATAATTTCTGTGCAATTGGACGGGTCAAATTTTAGCTCAGACCTCTAAAAGAAAATAAGTTCCCCTCTAAAAGGTGGGAAATTTAAGCCCTCCTGTCACTGTAGCTTGGGCTAAGCATAGAAGGTAGAGCTGCCTAAAATGTTATAAAAACAGAATGAGAAGTTATGCCAAACTTTTTTTCATAGAGAATAGTAGAAGGAAATTAAGCCTTTTAATAATAAAATTTGTGATGGCTTTATTATTCAAAATCTGAATGATAAATTTTAAACAGACCCAGAAATAGTTCTGAAATTAGCAATTTAGGTCTTAATTTAAAAACACTGAGTAGATTAATGTAAGAAAAGAAAATCTGAGCAAGCTCCACTTGAACAAGAGAAAAAGTTGAATTTAGACAAATTGTGTACACAGCTTGTTCTTTTATCAGAAGTTCTTTAGTAGAGAGCAAATTGGTAATAACATAATTACAAGGAGTAGTTAAAATTATTTTATGATGAAATAGTTATGATTTATTTAACTATAGAGAAATTTCTTCCAATTGGTGGCTTAGTTACTTTCCATAAATTTTTGTGATGTCTTCATGAAGTAAATAGTTAAAGAACTGTTCTTTATATAATTATATACAGATTTCTAGACAGACTCTTCCACTTATGAATGTAGTTTAAATATTAGAAAAGAAAAAATCAAATAAACAAATGTTTCAAGACACTCAACTATTTCTGTGAATGTTACATGTTGCATTATTATAAGAAAATTACGTAAGGAGACAAATTGAAGAGAATAATGTACATGGTAGGGCCTATTCTCCATATCTAACTATCCCTAAACTAATATTGGGAAATATTGATTTTCAAAACTGGCAGCACTCTTTAATGTTTAATTCAAACAATTATTAATTGTTGAGAGTACTGATTTACTTGTCTTTTTTCTTTTGCCAAAATAACTGTTTTTGAACTTATTTTTTAATTGAAACATATTGACTGTACATATTTAGGGGATACAGAGTTATATTTTATTACATATGTACAATGTGTAATGAACAAATCAGGGTAGTTAGCAAATGAGTCATCACAAAAATTTATCATTTCTTTGTGAAGAGAACATTTGAGCTCCACTCTAACCATTTGAGAACATGCAATAAATTATTAATTATAAATGCCGAGCACTCTTGTACATCACTAGAACTTACTTTCCCTATCTTACTGTAATTTTGTTCATTAACCAACCTTTCACTATCCGTTCCCCCCTTGCCAGCCTCCAGTAATCACAATTCCACTCTCTACTTCTAAAAGTTCAACTCATTTTTTTATAGCTCCCACATGAGTGAGAACATTCACCGCCTTTAATATTGTTTCAATTTTCGATATTGAAAAATAAAAATGCAATTGATATTTTATTTTTCCAGTTTGGTAGGGAAAGAAAGCATAAAAATAAAAGGAAATGTTACACATGGAACAAGGTAAGGGGATGTTGGTAAAATGTCTGCCTTAGTTTAGGTTAATTACAAAAATGTTCATGGGTACTCTTTTCAGTGGCTCAAATTTTGGCATGGATGGAATTAGAATAGAAAACATTTCCTTTCCCCAGTTTATTCATGAAGTGAACCCAAATGCATGCATGAAGTACTCAGGGTCTGGCACAGAAAAAAAATTTATCACCTTTCTTCCCCCCCATTTCTCATGATAATTATTCTTTCCTGCAATGTTAAGACAGTCAGTGTACATTTATTATTAGGGATAAATGGAAGGAGGTTTATATTTTTAAAATATTTTCATTTTAATATCAGACAGAAGAGACAACTGTAGAGTGCCTGCTATATAGTAAGGAACCAAATTTCTCTGTTGACTATTGCTGAATAAAAAAATTCCAAAGACTCAGAAGGAGGCTCTATTTTCCCTGGTGTCTGCCTTCTTATTATGGAGGAACAATAGAAATAATTTCCCCATTTGTGAACAGACACTGAGGGGTAGGGATAGATGTGTTAGGGAAGAAATGGGGAGATGGCTTTGATGATCCTCACTGTCTCCTGACTCTACAGACAGAATTTGGGTTCCTGTTCTGGTGATGCCTCCCTTAGCTATGATCTGAAATGAAAAAGCAACAGAAAAGGAGCTTTGCTTGAGCCCGACATAGTTCTCAACATCCTGTCCTCCACATGACCCACTTCTGGTTGTTGAGGCTGCAGAAAATCAACCTCATGAAAAGTCAAAGAATCCAGAGAACACAGATGAGAAAGCAAGATGTTGATGTGCAGGTAGTTTATTTTGACATTTCCATTTCTGGTCCTATTGATCATTTTTGTCTACTTATAAGCTCCTAAGATATTTCATGGCCTTATTCTTACCAGGTAATAGAGAACGAGCTCCGTTAGTGCTCCCATGGCTTGCTCATTCAGTATATAGTGTGCTTTGATAGTCAGTGTTTTGCAACAGGGCAGGTACCAGCCCCAGGCTCCAGGTGAACATAACTCCCACTTAAGGAGAAAACATGACTTGCAACGTGCTGAGCTCCCTGGTGTTCTTCTCATGCCCATACATAGCTAAAACACAAGTTAGGTTGCTCGTGGTAGTTTTGCAACAGGGCAGGTACCAGCCCCAGGCTCCAGGTGAACATAACTCCCACTTAAGGAGAAAACATGACTTGCAACGTGCTGAGCTCCCTGGTGTTCTTCTCATGCCCATACATAGCTAAAACACAAGTTAGGTTGCTCGTGGTAGACCTGATAAAACAGAAAAATGAACAACCAAAAAAAAAAAAAAAAAAAACCAAAAACCAAAAAACAAACTTTGTCTTGAAATTTTTCACCTTAGCTTCTCACCCAAATGAATAGTTAAAATGTTATCGTCCATTCTAAATACATTATGAATCTTTCCTATCTGTATTAGTCACCAAATAAACAAATTGTCAGCTTCCCTATGTTGCAGATATTAAAAGGAAATCACCCACAAATTTTTCTCCTTTGCCCTGATTCTGCTAACATCACTATTTTGACTTTTTTCTTCTGTACCTCAGAACCAGAGGAAAAGTGATGTCCCAATGAGAATGACAAACGGTCTAAACAAGTGGAAAAGGAAATCTTCAGATAATAGAACTCCCTTGTAAATTGGTCTAATTAAAATTATGTTATGTATATATATATATACACACATATGTATAAATGTAATGTCATATTGATTTATTGGTCTCAAAATTGTTTATAAATAATCTTTAGCAAATTAGTATTTATGCCTTATTACTTTTGTGACTTCCAACTTTTAAGACCTATGTACTTTCTGGAACTTTAAATCTTGCAGATGTTGTTTAGCAGATAATTTCATTTATTTCTCCTGCAGTCACTGTTGCTTAGCTTTTTCTGGGTGTACTTTATGTTTTCTAAATTTATTAGGCATAATTATGAACTCTTCTATTTTCTCTCAAAATAAAGTTCTTTTTAAAAAATTTGTTGCACTTAAATATATCATACTATTAATTTGCAGGTCTGTTATCTCTAACAGTACAGGAAGCTTTACTCTGTAGGGACACTGTTTATTCATCGCTTCAATTGTAGGGAGGAACAGGTGCCTATCACATAGAAAACATTAAACATCATCGCATACTTTTAAATTGAATTAACATGTGAACATTGAGAAATGGAAATAATTTCTATGGTATTTATCAAAGTTGGAATCAGTAAATTCTGGTCTTTTGCCACCACTTTGTTTGAGATAACAATTATGAAAACTTTTTAGCTGTAGAAATATTTTGATCACCATTAAGCAATTATGTATTTTTTTTTGTGTGTGTGTGTGTGCGTGCATAATCACTTTACAAAATACGTAAGCAGATATGGAAAAAGTAACACAAAACAAATTACATAAATTATTCACACAATTGATATTGTTCAGGACCCAAATCAAATAAAATTTTTTTTCATACTACGTAAAATTTCATAGATGATGCGGATGAAGTTATCGAGCATTTCTGTAGTATCTTGTCTTTTTTTTTTTTTTTAGAAAAAAAAATATTTTTTTTCCCTTTAGATTTTTATTTTGTCAATATACAATGTGATTGATTATTATGGCCCATCACCGAAACCTCCCTCCCTCCTCGCTCTCCCCCCTCCCACCCAGGAATGTCCTTTCCGTTTGCTTGTTGTAACAACTTCGAAAAAATTGTAGATGTTATATCTTCTTCCCCCCCACCCCGGGTATATTTTTGTGTGTGTGTGTGAGTGAATTTATTTATTTATTTATTTATTATTTTTAGCTCCCACCAATAAGTGAGAACATGTGGTACTTCTTTTTCTCTGCCTGACTTGTTTCACTTAATATTATTCTCTCAAGGTCCATCCATGTTG
>NW_007731656.1:146961-147411 GCF_000696425.1 Galeopterus variegatus
TTCATTCTCCTGCATATGGATATTCAGTTATCCCAGCACCATTTGCTGAAGAGGCAGTCCCGGCCCCAGTGAATAGGCTTGATGCCTTTGTCAAAGATCAGATGGCAGTAAGTGTATGGGTTGATTTCTGGATTCTCTATTCTATTCCATTGGTCAGTGTGTCTGTTTTTATGCCAGTACCATACTGTTTTTGTTATTATAGCTTTGTAGTATAGTTAAAAGTCAGGTAGTGTTATGCCTCTAGCTTTATTTTTTTGCTCAGCATTGCTTTGGCTATGCATGGTCTTTGGTTATTCCATACAAATGTCTGGATAGTTCTTTCCATTTCTGAGAGAAATGTCATTGGGATTTTGATGGGGATTGCATTAAATTTGTACATCACTTTGGGAAGTATGGCCATTTTCACTATGTTGATTCTTCCAATCCAAGAGCATGGGATATCTTTCCATC
>NW_007731656.1:152676-153190 GCF_000696425.1 Galeopterus variegatus
ATTTCTGCACCGGTTCCACTGGCTTTCCTGGCCTTTGTTGACTGGGCCACTCGCCCGTTCCCATAGCCGGGCTTGGGTGCTCTCAGGAGTCCTCCTCTGTTTAGGCCCCAAAACCTCGAACCTGCTGCCGCTTGTTTGTCGATGCAGGATTGTTGTTGAAAGAATTATTCGCCTTTTGTTGCTCTTGGAAATGCAATTAATACTCTGGTATCACAGCGAACAGCTCTCAGGATCGTGCTGTCTCCTGGCACGGCCGCTCCAAACCCATCGCCATCTTGGACCCTCATTTGATTTGAGTATGTTGAACCAGCCTTGCATCCCTGGGATGAATCCCACTTGATCATGGTGAATAATTTTACATATGCGCTGTTGTATTCTGTTTGCTAATATTTTATTGAGGATTTTTGCATCTATATTCATCAAGGATATCGGCCCGTAGTTTTCTCTCATGGATATATCTTTGCCTGGTTTTGGTATCAGGATGATGTTTGCTTCATAGAATGAGTTTGGGAGA
>NW_007731657.1:0-1455 GCF_000696425.1 Galeopterus variegatus
TTGCATTTTCCCACAAACTTTTGAAGTACCCTCATATATAAATACCTATTTTATGAATTTATAATACTTGTATAACTTTCAAGAAAATAACTTTAAACGTGAATTTCCATATGGGTTACAGTTTTGTAGGAGAGGTTAACTCAGAGAACACTGACTTAGCATTAGCATTTACAGAGTAAATTTGTATGGAACTCACACACACACACACACATGCACACCCTTTACATACACCTTGACAGTCCCCATAGCTCCTTGATCTGTACCAACCATATATTATCTTGTATAATTTAGTATTAAATATTTTTCAAATAAATAACCATTGTTCACTGAAACCCACTGGGAGTGCCTTAGCAGACACTGTAATGTGTTTGTTGGGGCACTCACCCATGAACTTGGTGCCTCTCATCTGTACGGTCAATATGAGTAGCTCCACGTATATTAGCTTTGTATATGTCAGCTCCATGTAATACTTTCTTGTGAAAAGGCTTCTGTTGCTTACAAAATAACTTGGAAAACCACTGTCCTGGAGACTTCCTAATTAAAAATATATTTAGAATTGCTGAGGTATCAAAGGTTCACATTTATGTAACAGAACTACAGAAAGAAAAATGGGACCAGCAACAGACACTTGGATAAACATTTTTTTCAAAAAGAAACAAGACAAAACAAATCTCCTTTATATAATTTGCTAGAAAGTTTAACATTTGAAGCTGTACTAGGTATTATTTTACAAAACACTGAGTTATTTTCAGTAATGTGCAGATTCACCATGGTGCATGTTTACATTAAAGTAAATAAAACACTTCAGTACAAAAGGGCTCTTTAATAAGGCCTGGAGAAATACCATATACAGAAAGAAAGCTCTGCACTTTACAGAACATTTTTCCTTGTGATCTTATTAGTTCTGAACATTGAGTAAGACAAATTAAGATATCATATGCAATCTACAGATAAGCAAATGAAAGGCACTAACAAAAAAGACTCACACGGGTTTGCAAAGTTAGCATCTTGGAGAGATGGAGACTCATAGGTCATGTTCCATGAAATTGGCCATGCACTGCATAGAACCCTGCCATTCTGTAATGAATTAAGGTGTTATGAATTACACAACATAACCAATGCGTCAAACTGTTATGAATCAGAGAAGGGAATGCAACCCTGCCAACACCTTGATTCCAGCCTAGTGTGATCCATGACAGACTTCTGACCTTCAGAAGTATAAAACAATAGATGTGTGTGGTTTAATGCCATTAACTTTATGATAAGAAGCAATAGAAATCTAATACACTCATAAGGACATGATTTCTTTATAAATGAAGAGATATTTCAAAAATCATTCAAGAAATATTGACTGAAAGTTTAAAGTGTGCCCAGTTGTAGGACTTGGGATTGAAAGAAAACTAAGACGTATCCTCTGTGATCAGGCGTGAATACTTTTCCATGTGTAGGAACTGG
>NW_007731657.1:2539-20464 GCF_000696425.1 Galeopterus variegatus
AGTCTGGTATTCATAGGTTGGCATCCACTTTCTCAGATCCAACTAGCACTTCTTTTTCTAAATTAATAAAGTGGAAGCAACTTCAAGCCTTTCTCCTAAGATTCTGATGTGCCAAGACCCTAAATTTAGATTATGAATCAATCAGCCCAAGACCCTTTGGAAGACAATCAGTTGTCACGCATTTTCTTCTAGAACAAAAATTTTCAAGCTAAGGAACTGATTCATATTTTCTAATAGTAACAATAAATTACAGATTCTATTACATTTGAAAAACTGCAATTTTAAAATGATAGATCTTAGAATGTATATAAATTCTAATGAATATCAAAAATCATGTCTATTTTAAAATTAGAACCCAAAATAAGCAAAGCTACCACACGTGGAAATTTATTGATATGACAGTTTATAACAATTATACACATGTGGAAAATCTGGACTCTTAATAACGTGAATTATTACATATGACTCATCTGGAAAAATAGAAATTCAAGTTAGATGACACTGTGAGATAGAGAATGATTAATAAGTGTTTATATATTTATCCCTGTCTAGAACATTACTGTGTCTTCTCCTGAATGGTTCCTGACTGATGAAAATTTTTCTATTTTGGATAAGAAACTGATAGTAAGGAGACAAAGCATTTTCTCTTGAATTTTTTTTTTCACAGTTTCAACCTCTATAAATGAACTTACATCCTGCTTATTTCTAAAGTTTATTAGGGAATAGTCTTTCTATAGAAAAAGACTATTATGATAGTCTTAAAAAAAACTAAAAAACTTATAATAAAAAAGTCTGAAAGACTATAATAGTCTTTTAACTGAAAGAATAGTTTTTCTGTGGAATATCTGTTAAAATTCCACAAGTCAAAAACACTAGATTGATAAATACCTAATATTAATTAGTATTGTAAACTAGTATAGAAGTTAAACTTCATATTAATATATTACTTAGTATTCTAAACTAACATATCAACCTAGTAAACTTCATATACCATCCGTGATGAACTAAGGAGCCTTAAATATATTTAGTTTAGAAAAAAACACTTGGGCCGGCCCGGTGGTGCACTGCTACAGTACACCGCTTGGGAGCGCAGTGGCGCTCCTGCTGAGGGTTTGGATCCCACATACAGACCGGCCGCTCACTGGCTGAGCGAGGTGCGGACGCAACACCGAGGGTTGCGATCCCGTTGCCGGTCACGAAAAAAGACAAAAAGGAAAAAAAAAAAAAAAAGAAAAGAAAAAAACACTGTTGTACTATTATAGCAAATAATAGACTAAATATCTATATAATTTATACATTAATTACTAAATGGTGATGACAGTGATGACGACAGCCATAACAGTTTGCTTTGTGTCAGGCTCTGTGATACATTATCTCATTTAACCTTCACAGTAGTCCAATGAGATATGCATCATCTCCATTTACAGTGAAGGAAAATGACTTAGAAAATCTAAGTATGTGTCATGAAGTCACACAGTTACTAAGCAGTAGGGCTAGGATTTGAACTCTGGCCAAAGCCTGGTCTGTCTAGCTCCCAAACATCAGTTCTTAACCCTTTTCTATACTGCCTTTAATAGGCAGAAGTGAATGTCACAAAATGTCACAAAAAAGTACTGAACTGAGATTCTACTATTTCTCAATCCCTCGTCACCGAATACAGTCATGTGCCACATAACAACATGTCAGTTGACGACAGACCACATATAGGCTGGTGGGCCCATAAGATTATAATGGCTGTACCATATGGCTGAAGTGTGCAGTAGGCTATACCATCTGGGGCTTGTGTAAGTGCACTCTCTGCTGTTCACACGACAATGACATCACCTAATGACTCATTTCTCAGAATGTATTATCCCTGACGTTAAGCAACATGTAACTGAATTGAGAAAATCAATTAAACATTAGTTTCCTTCATATACAGGCTTAGTTTCCTTTACATAAATTTAAAAGGTTAGATTAAATGATGTCGGAGGTTCTCCTTAGCTCCGTAGTTCATTTGTTCCCCCAGTCACGTATTCCACAGCTCCACACCGAATGCCCTCTACTTGCCAGACCTGCCCTAGGCAGCAGGGACACCACAGTGAACAAAGCAGAACAAAGTCCCTGGCTTGACCTCATCTAGTGAGGAAGACAGACAACAAACCCACCCTTTGGGGGAAATTACCTCAGGAAAGGTATTTTTGGTAAAGGACATTTGAATTGTGACCTGAATAAAATGAGAGATTAAGCCACAGGCATATGCTAGGGGAAGAGTTTTCTAGGGAGGGGGACTCATTCCAAAGGCTCCATCAAAGTCTGACTATGCTGGGCATTGTTTTGACTGTTTTTTTCTGTATGATTGCTGGGCTCATACTTTAAGTGATAAATTTCAGAAGATTTTAAAAAAAACACCTGGAAGTGATCAGTAGCATTCAGCTGATCCTTACCGTTTCCTAGACTCTCTAATATATAAACTGAAAATCTAGCATTTGGGTATGGAATAAGTCAGGTGATTCAGTAGCAAGTACCAACTGCTAACAGTAATTCCCACAAATAATCTGAGGTATGTTATCTTAAAATACATCTGAGGTATATGACCTTCACAAGATATTTGTGAGGGCAATCTTTTGGATTAATATTATTTCGTGAAGTATCATTTACAAATAAATGAACAATTATTTGTATTGCCCAGTGTTTCAAATTGGAAAGTCTAACAAATGCGGTGTTTACTGAAATGAGCATAGAGTCTATACATACTTTATTTGATATCAGGATGAACTGCATAGAGTTAGGCAAATTGTTTAGCATAAGACTGGAATAATGACAGCTTAATGAACTAAATTTGATATATCAAAAGCAAGAATGCAACCGTTTTTATTACCATTATATTCTCAAAATCTAGCATCCTTTTCCAATTTTATTACCATGGCATCAAACTCACTTGGATTCTGTAAAATAGTCTGGAATGATCACTTAGAATATTTAAGATTATTACAAAATCGCTTCATTTTTGTAAGTGCTCATTAGATGAATAGAAAGCAACTCTTAGGATAATTTGCTAGGAAAATAAGAATAATAAAACTTAACTATTTCATTGCATGAATAATTTCAACTTACTTCTATTGAACTAAACAAAGTTTTACTCTATTTAAATAATCAAAAAGATGACACAAACAGGTTGAGGGAATAATTTTATATCTATTTAGAGTAGTAATATTGTACATAACTGATTAAAGTGCTAAATAATTTATGCCTTCATTAATTTAATTTTACAGATATTTACTTAGTACTTCCCAGCCAATAAATAAACCTTGACTTGATGCTGAGGTAACAGAGATTATAGTACTGTAAAGAATTACCTTTAATATTACCTTTGACTCTATGAATATTTTCTTTTCTGACTTAATTATTATAGCTTACTCTTTCAGAACGTTCGTAAGCCCAAAAAGCAGAGCAGCTACTTGCTCACAGAATTAAAGGGAAAATTCCAATGCTTGAGGCAAGATTTCCTCTCAATATTTTATTATCTTTTACCTGTAACACGTGTAAATTCTCTATAGTAAAAAAATTAAAGTTTTTACACTTTAATCAAATATTTTAAAAAATTAGAGAAGCCCTCTAGCAAGATACATAAATGTATGTATTTTTAAAAGAATATGAAGAAACCCATTTGAACAAAAAATTTCATTATAGAGTTCTGCTTAGCAAACTAAAGAATGGTCCAAATAACAAACTAGAAAAAAAAATCCTGAGGAAAGAAAATGAAGAAAGAATTTTAGACCATACTACAAAGAAAAAAGAGTTAAAGTCTAAATAAAAATTATTAGGGAATCAAGTTTATATTTATGGACTGTTTTTCAGTTACTATACAGGTGACTATTCTTTTCAGAGTATAAAGACAAATCATTTTCCTCTTTTAAACATTGTATAAAGAATTCCTTCTTTCGAGTATCAACATATATTGTCAATTTTAAAATAACAGATAATAATATTCCAAATAAAGTAAAATACACTAAATTCTTATTAGAATATTTTTCACATGATGCATTCTACTTTACTATATCTCATATGTAATATGGTTTCTGTGTTCTCTGTTTTCAAGAGGTCCTTTCATTTACAGGACAACTCTTAGATGTCTCTGTATATATTGACTTGGATTTCATTTTGCTTTAAATATTCCCACCAAACAGAATGACTGAGAATTTGACTTAAAAATTTGTGTCAGTTTCAACACAGTGAAAAGAAACTGTGGAAACCCAGGCAGGAGGCACAGATTCTTGCTTGTACAGTAGTGATGGAGAGACGATATGGAATGGTTTCTTAGAGCCCAAGCGTGTGTTCTAAGGCAGACATTGCTGCTTACCAGGGAGAGTGACCTAGGGCAAGTAACTGAATGTCGCTAAACTTAGTTCTTATCTATAACATGGGAGGATCAAGAGCATGAAACAGGGCCGGCCCGGTGGCGCACTGCTACAGTGCGCCGCTTGGGAGCACAGCTGCGCTCCCGCCGAGGGTTCGAATCCCACATACAGACCGGTTCCCGCTCACAGGCTGAGCGAGGTGCGGGCGCAGCACCGAGGGTTGCGATCCCATTGCCGGTTCCGGTCCGGTACGGGCGCGACACTGAGGGTTGCGATCCATTGCCGGACACGAAAAAAGACAAAAAGGAAAAAAAAAAAAAGAGAGAGCATGAAACAGATGGGATGGTTGTGAGGATTGACAAGTACAGAGGATGGGAGAGAGAAGACATCATAGACTACTGGATCTATTAAACTGAAGAAGGCTAATAAGAGCAATTTGTTTGAAAATGTTTGTCTTTGCATTATTAGTCTATTTATAGGAATAGTAACAGCTGACTCACGTCTATTTTTTATGTTTATAAAAATCAGTTCGTTATTCTCATTTTTGTCATTGTATTCTGAAACAGACATAGGGAACAACTTCAGGAATATTCTACAGTCAAATTGTAATTGCCATCCTTGTGAAAATCTATTTATTGCTTATCTCCAACCATTTTGTAAAGGTCCATTGAAATGACATAGTAACAAAGATAACCAAGGATTAATAACTTCAAACAAGTCCATGAAGAGAAGCTAGTGCATATCAAGCACTGTACTAGGCATTTTACAGTATTTCCTCTTATAATCTTCCCAACAACTCTAAGAAGTATGGTCCTCAATCCACCATACAAATGTGAAACGGTAGAACCGTTAGGCTAAATAACTTGTCCAAGATCACAGTTAGTGATGTCAGAGCCTGGATCGGGACCCACGTCTGACTGCACAGGCTGAGATTTTAGTCATTTCTTTCCACAGGGCAAAAGTGCAAAAAGACATGCATGTGCCAACTTTCCACCTTTAAGTTTAACACACGTGTGATCTTTGGTCCCTCTCTTTCATGTTTCAATGTGATATATTCTACATCAGAAATACAAAGTTCAATATTACAGGTCTGAGTACAAGAGATAAAGGAAATTTAAAACAAAGCTTGAAGAAGTCAAGTAAAAGCCTTATTTTTTAAAAAAAACACTTATTTAGAAATAATTTAAGATATAGAGAAGAGTTACAGAGTTCCTGTAGTTTAGTCAGGGGAGACTTAACCTAATCTACAAACTCCACAGTGCCCACCAATCTATGAGACATGGGTTGTTATATTACCTACCTAACATTAGTGTAAATGTTTCTTAAACACCTTAGGTATAATTATCAATTTACATGACAGAGATTACAGTGGAAAATGCTTAACATGGATAAACAGGAAAACCATAGGACATATAAGATGTTTGTTCCAGTGTTCTTTTTAGTCACCATATAACTCTAGCAAATCTTTTCTGCTGCAACACATTCTTCTGCGTAGTTAATTAGCTCATACACAGTTGGTAAATAGTGGGATAGCAAAAGATGTAATGACATATGAGAGTTTTGGGGGGTTTTCTCGCCCAGCTGGTTAATGTTTAACCACTAAGTTACAGCGGCAGAACCACTAAGTTGCAACTGAACAGAACAAGGTGCAGAGAAACACACAGTAATGTGCGTGATGCCCTTTACTCCCACCCCATTCTTCTCTGTCCAGCTGATCAATGATTCCCTCTTGGAAGTACCCAGTGGGGCTCTGTTTGCTCTGATCTTGCATTTTGCCTTTGTCTCCACCTCTCAGAAGCCTCAACTCTTCATCTCTTTCCAGTAATCGACCTTCTTTTCTTTAAGGTAGAGTTGTATATTTAATGCAGTATTTATTTATTTATTTGCACTAACATGTCTTTCTAATGCCACTAGTGTTTCGTTTAGAGCTATTATTATTTGTTAGTACTCTGGTTACAAAGTTGCATAGGTTTTGAGTAGTCTGACCCAACGTATTTTTCTCATGATCCTGTTTTTTTTTAAGGGCACAATTTGCCCTTTATCCAGTTTAGAGATTATAAAGAATGTAATACATTTCAAGTAATCATTATATATAATATATAACATATATTATATATAAAATACATTATATATATTTCTGCTAGATCAGAAATTACATTTCTGGGATTGGCAGGTATAAAGTACTTAGTTGTATCAGAATCACATTAACTTATTTTTTTAATCTCGTGAGGATATTTTCTAAAAAAGTGCACAAGATTAAAAAAGTGTATCATTTTTATCCTCATGAAGTCATCAGACTACAATACCTTGAATTTGATTCACGTGCCCCCTCTTTGGCGCACTTAATGTCAATTGAAATAAGCAGAGGTTGAAGAACATTGCACCAGGCTCCAGACCCCTTTTCTTTGGACTAGGATCAGTGTGAGAAGTGGGGACCGATTCTGTGTGACTCAAGAGAGCCTGTGCTGTCCTGGCCCGTGCTGTCTGTATCACCAACAGGGATGCCTGCCACTGTGTACTCAATATGTTTCATGGATGGATGGACAAACATATCGATGAATGAATGAGGTGCAGTGATAAACTTGCATCAGGAATCCGAGCCATCAGGTCAGATTTCTGAGGATTAGGTTTGTTTGTAGGGGTTGGTTCCATTACAGTGACCTGAAAGCCCTCTTGAATAGACTCTAACAAGCATACTCAAACTAGCCACCATGCCTTCATCTATAGTAACGGGGGTAGCCCCTCTAGACCACAAATGCCAAGGATAAATTATCAGCAGGGTTGTGAAGCCTGGCACAGTTTTCTTCAACCACTGCTTATTTCAATTGACATTAAGAGTCCCAATGAAGGGGAAATAGGAATAAATTCAAGATATTATTGTAGTCTGATGTTTTCATGAGAATAAAAACTATAAAATTTATTGTAACATGTAAAATTCTTTCAGCGCAGTATCAGAAATTTAACAGACTCTCGTCTTTGTTTTAATGTTGTTAAATGTCATCCACTCGTTAAACGTTTTAAACATTGTTAAATGTTTGTCCATTTGGCTTCTTATCAAAGAAATCCAATTAAAAAGTTACGGGCACTTTCCCACATTGCTGATGGGAGTGTATATTGGTATGACCTTCTTGAAAGGCAATTTGGCAATATGTATGGAAAGCTTAAAAGTATCCATACCACTTGTCCTAGTACTTTCACCTCTAGGAATATTTTGTAAAGAGATCTTCTCTGCCCCTTGAAAGTTTTTAAACAATTTTTTATGTCATTATTATTTGTAATAGGGAAAATTAGGAAAAAATACAAATGTCTAACAAGAGAGTGAGTTCTGTTATAGCTGTAGAATAAATTGGCATATGACCATTAAAAATGTTTCTGAACACTTAATACAAGGATAAATACTTGGAAAACAGGCTTAAGTTTAAAAGAAACATTTAAAACTAAGTATACTAAATTGTTATAGGCAAAAGGTATAAAATGATTAAGAAGATACATAAAACATTAACTGTTTATGTCAGAATCATAAGATTATAATTATATTTCTTTCCTTCTTTGTATCATCCTAACTTTCAAAACATTGAGCTTATGATTACAAATTAGAGAAATCCAAAATCTGATGTACTGAAAGCATTTTAAGTTTTTGGATAGCATGCTAGGTGCAGGTTAACAGAGCATATATTAAGGACCATAAAATGAACGGTCAAAGAGTCATGAGAGCAAGGGAGAGAGAGGACAGAAAAATTCCAAGTAGGCACTGAATGAACACATTTGAGACAGGCAGATTTAGAGCAAAAGATGGTGCATGAAAATTCATGAAACATTTTCTTTTCAACTGTCCACAAGGACAACTTCTCAAATTGAATGACTTTAGGCAGAAGATATTTTTAAATAAGTACGAAACATTGTAGATTTTGTTTCTTAATTTCAATCGCATTTGTAATAAATCACTTATTTGATGAAATGGAGTGGTATTGTACTTAGGACAGATAGCCATCAGTGCCACCAAAACATAGTGAGTTTTTTTACAGACTTGTTTAAAACATTATTTTCTCCAATTCTCTTCCCTTATCTTTAACAAACACCAAGTGGAAACTTTTTCTCAGTCTAAATTCCCCACTTTGGGACAAAATATTCTCAACTTTTTAAATAAGAATGACATGTATTACTTTCCACCCCAATTTTGCCCAGAAGTAGGAGAGAAATAAATAAATGTCACTTTTTTTCACACTTGTCAACTAAATTTTATAAAATTTACACCATAGGAAAGAGGGGATTTACTTTACAATTCATCATGTAAAGAAAAAAAAAAATTCTAGGTCAAAACAATATATATCAAACAAGCATGGTCACAGATACATTATTCCATTAAGACAATTTCCATACACATAGCATGAGATTCAAGTCCATCACCCATGATTGTGCTTCTTTGGACTCATGACAACAAAGTCAATTAGTACAAATATTTGACCCTGAATTTGATTACATAGTTATCAATATTTTGATAAACAATATGAAACCTAAGTGCATGGCATCTTGTGGTATCAAAAAAACATTTTAAAAACCGTCCTTCAAAAGTTAAAGGTCATGAAAAAAATCTTTCTTTTCTTTCCCTATAAAATTGAATGGGGTTAAGACCTCAAAAAATAAAAGGCATCAGCCACTTCTTGAACAGTTGTACCAATGTCACTCATTTACATTCCTTCTCATTAGAGAGTGGCCTGAAGATGATTTAATCTAGATGACTCAAAGTACACAAAACTCACTGGCATCTCTTGAATCCAAAATTAGGGGTTAAAAGGTCAAATGTTATTACAGTATTGTGCATAATAATGAAATATTTGAAATAGTCTAACTCCCTATCTAACTGAAAAAGTTTAAATGTATTATGGTATATCCATACGATGGGATACTCTGAAGCCCTTAAAAGATGGAGTTTATGAGTGTGAATGTGTGTAGAGAGAGAGAAGTGAGGTACGTGTCTATGTATGTGTGTGTATACATAAGTATGTATATATGTAGGTGTGTGTGTGTGTGTATATATATATATATATATACACATACATACACACACAGTCAGCCCTCAGTATCTGCAATGCCACATCCATGGATTCACCAAACTGCAGATCAAAAATACTCAGAAAAAAAATACCATAAAAAATACAAAAAATCCCAACAATATAGTATAAAAAAATTTACATAGCGTTTACATTATATTAGGTGTCATAAGTAACCTACAGATAATTTAACATATATGAGATGACATGTATAGGTTATATGCAAATACTACACCATTTTATATAAGGGACTTGAGCATCCACGGATTTTGGTATCTGTGGGGGTTCTGGAACCAATTCCCCGTGCATACTTAGGTACAGCTTTATATGCTTGTATGTGTGTGCATGTGTGCATGCATGTGCATGTATGGGGGTAGGGGAGAGGAAGGGAGTGAAGGAAGGTTAACAAAATATATTGTTAAATAAAAGTCATAAATTGCTGAATAGTGCACATTAAATTAATTCATAAAGTATTAATGATAATGTTAATAATATGTACTGACCAGTTTCTACAGAGGTAATACTCACTACACACTTTGTACATATTACCTCATTTAACCCTCACAATAAACTTGTATTACTGGTTTTATTATTCTTTCCATTAAACCAATATGGAAAGTAAAGCACAGAGTAATTTGTAAATAATGTGCCTTAGGGCAAACAGCTAGTAAGGACTTTTGCTTGTAATTCTCCATTTACCCTCCATCTCTATCTCCCTCTTCCTACTCTGTCCTAAAGAGGCTGATTTCTACAAATTTCTACACCTTGATTCTAGAGTCCATGGATCCCATTTGGATTCAGACAGTGTGAGTGACCACCAGAGGATGTAGAATAAAGAAAAGGGGGGGGGGGGGGGGGCTAATGAGTATAACCACCCTCTGCTCCCCTCCCCCGAGGTGCTCAATGCCATGCAGTGATCCGATAGCGGCTGCATTTCTCTACTCATGAACACAGCTCCTGCTCAGGAACCCCCTTCCCACAGGTACTGCTCCCACTGGGTTCCAGCAACAGCTCCCTCTCCTTGTGCTTTTCAGTCTAGGGGTGATCATAGCTTTCCCCTATTCCTAACCCAGGTGGTTTCATCATTGCTTGTTGCTTCCCTTAACACACCCATAACTGGTCCCTTCCTCACAGTTTTCAGTGACTGCTTTCATTGAGTCATCTATTTCCTACCAGGACAGTGACTCCTACAGTAGCAGAGACAGGATTCAAACCCTGGCTGTCTAGTTCTGAGCCTGTACTCTGCCTCTACCCACCAAGCTACACTGCCTCCTCACTAGGCTGTTTATACGTATCTTTTTTACTACTGAAAACCTATGCACTAAATTACTGATAGGAATTTTACCTGGGAAGTAGGATTATAGGTCGGAACTGAAGTGTCTATATTTTATAGTTAGACAATATTTAAACTTTATTATATATTTTTTCAATAAAAATGCAGTAAAGTATTACACATTAAACATTAATGGAATGACAACAATGAGATTTGATACTGTTTACTACTAGTGACTACTCCTTTAAAGAAGTTTGATGTACCTATAAATAACCTACTTAGGACAGATAACCCACTTTGTAGTTAAAATATTATTTGAAAATTTTGAATACAAAGTTTCTTCATAAAGTATAGATAACCATTCTCTAACGAGGTCTAGACAATGTGCTAGACATTGACACTTTATAAACTGCAAAAAAAAATTCATAAAGAGGAAAATATTAAAGGATTTTTAAATGACTATTCCTATCATAAATAATGTGCCAAAGAGATATTGGTTTCTGGTTCTTCTGAAGAGATGAGAACCAACAGAAAAAAGTGTTTAGTATTATATTTTAAATATTATATTCTAGATTTTAACCACCATGGAATCTTATAGCCTTGTTTGGGACATTACTGATGTTCCATGCAGTAAACTTGCTTCATATTTCATCAAATCTTCATGATCAAAATATATAAGCTACATTTTATAGGGAACTGAAGTCTAAGTCACACCCCAACTTATTATGCACCATTATTCTATTTAGCCACAATGCAGAGAAGCCTTGCATTCTCTTTTTCCATGCAGTAAACACGACATTCTCACACTGCTCCTCCAATGATCACAGGGAGTTTCCCACAGTATAATGACCTCTTGCAAGAAAATAGAATTGATTATTTATAATTTTGCTTTATATCTAGACACTTTAGAATATTCCTTTCCAAATATTCAAGGACAACTGTTGTAATTTTCTTGATAAAGAAAATTTCAATTTTTATTTTTAAACGTAATTAATACTAATCAGAGACATGTATCCCTGATGTCTACGTAGCTCAAGCAATGTTTTATATTAGCACCTCACATTAAATTAACCAAGTCTATTCAAGGGAGGAAACTGTAAAAGATCAGTCCTTTTCCTTCAATTCTTCCAATATTTCACTCCCTCTTGGCATGAAATGTTAAATCCATCTATTACATATGTGGTTTTTCTGAAAAGCTGAATCTAGCTTACCAGAAAAAACACAAACCCAGAGTTCCCCCACCTCTAGGTATGGAAAGCCTCCAGATGTCACTCAAATCCAACTCTCTTACCCAGGATTTACTAATGAATGACTGCCAGCAGAGAATATACCATGGCCCCAATCCTTCTGGCTCTATGACGTCAACACTTCCACAGCCCTGTATTTCCTGGGCAAGCATGTGGAAAAAATCCAGGTCATTCATTATTGGAGCATAAATGTTAATGATCAATGTCTCCCAGCTATAGCTGTTATCCTGGCCTAAGACCCATCTGTCATTAACATCGAAATCAGTAAACATTATTTTCAGATTCAATTATACTAGAATGAAGCTATTTAGTCCGTAGGTGAGGCAAGAATTAGACTTGACTATAAATTTTAAAGAAATGATATAATTTGTGATTACATATGATTATATATAAAACAGTTCAGTTAAGCATTAATACATTTAGGCACATATTATTTACACCTTACTCTATGGAGACTGGTAGAGAGCTACATACTGAATGTTTACTCTTCCATATAAATATATGGAATATACATAGGACAAAATGAATGATTATTCTGGCTTATTTTCATGGCTATAGTAGTTTACTTATACCCAAAACAACATTTAAAAAAAATTAAAGTGGCAATAAGGCTCTGAGATAAGGAAGGCTGTCCTTTTTCATGCCCACTCAAGGCTTACTTGTATTATCAGGAGCTGACCACAAGCTTGCTATGCAGCCGGATTTGATTTTCACTAGAAATTTTCTGTAGAAAAGACAAAATAAATGGATTCCCCTCTTACCCATGCACTCAAATGAAAACAAAATACAAGAATCCTTAATGAAGAAAGAAATGACAAAAAGAAAATAGGCATGAGTAAAAATCTACTCTTAAAAATAAACAGAAAGTGAAATCTTTTTTTTTTTTTTCCTTTTTGTCTTTTTTCGTGACCGGTAACGGGATCGCAACCCTCGGTGTCGCGCCCGCACCATGCTCAACCAGTGAGTGGACTGGTCTCTATATGGGATCCGAACCCTCAGCAGGAGCGCCACCGTGCTCCCAAGCGCCGCACTCTACTGAGTGCGCCACCAGGCCGGCCCTGAAATCTTTTTTTTTTTAAATACTCCTATTCAGATTCAGAGTGTTGTCCTGAATTTGGAATACTGCATATGGAAGAGAACCTTTTTGATGATTCCCAAATAACTTATTAATTCCAAAAGAATTATTAGTTGATTTCCGAATAATTAGTAATTAAAACATATTTACTGAAATTTAAAATGTCACTTTGAACCTGGATAATTCTGGCAAAATAATGTGATTAAACTCTGGAAATGATATTTTGCATTCAGTGCAGAAGAAGCTAAGTCTCTTAAAAGCCTGCTCATTTAAAAAAAGACACATTTGTCTCATAGGAACTAAAACAGAGATGAATTTTTTAAAATGTCAGTGAAGATCAGACTAATTTGACACAGCTCTTTAATTTGTAGTTGAGTGGTAAGAGGCCTTGCTCACCAACACTGAACAACACTCTTGCATGCATTTCTCAAATGGTGACTAGTATCATGAGCTGAATCAAGGAAACCCCGAGTCCAGAATCAGAACTGGACTGCATGGGGGACGGGAGGGGAGTAGAATGTATGAAAGAGGGAAAGGGTCACTGGGAGAATGGAAAGTGAAGGGGCGATATATACTAATCCCCCAAGAGTAAACACTGCAAGGTAGGAGTGTTTCTGTTGTATTAATCTAGGTGTTCATGCACTTTATAATGTTCCCAGGTAACTATGTTCCAAAGAGCTCATTTAAATTCTTACACTTCCTGTTTTATTCTATTTTTTTGCTAATCCAGAAAAAATAAATCTTTGCACACTCCATAGTCTGCCATACCAAAAGAGAACACAAACGCATTGAAACTAGTAATAACAATTAAAAGTAAAATCAAATAAATAAATAAGTACACAAAGGAAATTCAATATAACAGGTTACAAAGAAATTAATTCCATGTAAATGTAGTTAGGTGAATTCTCACAATTTACTAGTTTTTGTTAAAAAACAATATCAGCACATATATGACAGAAAATAGATAACTTCATTATGTATTGTTATGAAATCTCAACGCATTTTCCTACTCAATAAATACACTTGAATAAACTTTGGCTTATTTTGTCTTATTCTAAGCACTGAGAATAGAGATGAAAGGTACTCTGAAAATTTATTACAAATCAATCACAAAAGGACAAAGACAGTTTCAGAATTGTTATGGGTTAAATTGTGTTCCCCCAAAAGATATTGAAGTCGTAACCTCCAGTGCCTGTGCATGTCACCTTATTTAGAAACAGAGCCTTTGCTGATGATCAAGTTGAGATCATCAGGGTTAGCACTAATCCAATATGACTATGTCCTTATAAAAATGAGAAATTTGGACTGAGACAGATATATAGAGAGAAGATAAAGAAAGAATACTACCCACAAACCAAGGAATGCCTAAATCCACCAGAACTAGGAGACAGGCATGAAACAGATCCTTCTCTCACAGCCCTCAGAAAGAACCAACCCTGCTGACACCTTGATCTGGGACTTCTATCCTTCAGAACTGTGAGATGATACATTTCCATTGTTTCGGCCACCCAGTTTGTGGTACTATGTTACAGCAGCTCCGGGAACTGAATACAAAGATTGACATTCCATTGTCTAATTTCACATGCTACTGATGACCTCAATAGAATATGCTGAAACTTTGCTGTTCTTTCAGCCCATTAATAATAATGACCAAGATATTTTCTCAAGACTCACTTCTTTTTCCCCATCTCAGCCCCCATCAACACACACACACACACACACACACACACACATCAGGAAAAAGGACAAAAATAAAGACAGAAGTCTTTAAAGAGGGTGCAATATTTTAAATACAAATGACAACTGACTGTTCTAGTCATCCATGCATCAATTATTATCGATGATTTTCCATTAAGTCTGGTTGCTTTACACTGTACTGCCATACTTGTATACAAGAACATTTCAAAGTTTGTTTTATCTTAGATATAAAAATGAAATGGGATAATGCAATAAAGAACAGAAGATTAAAGACAAAGCAGAAAGGTTAAACAAAATTCAAGTCAAAAGTTTTCTGAACTGTTTATTAAATTTAACAGAGCTTATAATCCACTAATAGATACCAGTGTTAAAGTGAGAAAGAATAAGCACATTGAGTTACAAAGAAAAATCCCTTTCCTGCAGAGATGAGAGGTAAGCCAAAAGTCACGTCTTCCCTTGCCCAAAAAGATTGAAAATGGTAAAAAAAAAAAAAAAAAAAAAAAAATTCACTGATTCTGCAGAAGATACTGACTATACCTAACTCAGTTTATTGCAAATTGATTATTGTTAAATAAGCAACAATTAAAATAAAATGTTAAGGAAAAAATCTCATATAAAAATTAAAACAGACTACTTTGCTACCGAATTCTCTCTCTCTATATATATATACACACACACACACACACACACTATGACACTACCATTAAGCATAACATACTTTTGTTCAACAATGGATGAATGAATAAAGAAACTGTGGTATAAATATACACATGGAATACTATACAGCCATAAGACAGAATGAAATCCTGTCATTTGCAAAAATATGTATAGAACTGGAGGACATCATGTTAACTGAAATAAGCCAGACAGAGAAAGAGAAATAACAGATGATCTCACTCATATGTGGAATCTAAAAAAAAAAAAGAGAAACAGTTGATATCACAGATGTAGAGAGTAGAACAGCAGTTACCATAGACTAGAAAGAGGAGAGGGAATGGGAGGATGAAAAGAGGTTAGTCAATGGAAACAAAGTTACTATTAGGTAGAATATGTTCTATTGCACAGTAGGGTGATTATGGTTAGTAGTAAGGTATCACATATTACAAAATAGCTAGAAGAGAGGCTTTTGAATATTCTCATCATAAAGAGATAATAAATGCATGAGGTGATACATACACTAAATCCCCTGATTTAATCATTATATAGCATATATGTATATATTGAAATATCAAATTGTATTCCATAAATATGTACAATTACTATGTGTCAACTAAAAAATTTTAAGAAAGAAAAAACAAAAGATAAAAAGCCTCAAGGTATTTGCAGTGACTAGTTTATTGTTAATGTTAATAATCAGATAACTAAGAGGGGCTAGTTGGAGTGGGGGTTGGGGAAGGGGTATGAATTTACATTCATTATAGAATTCTGTCTACAATACCTCCTATATAAAGAAATTAAGAAATACTTAGGTAACAGAAGACTCTAATACACACACATACAAGGAGACCTTTGAAAAAATATGAGGGTTCTTCAAGAAGTTCATGGAAAAAATAGAATTGAAAAATAATAAGAATCTTTTTATGAACTTTTTGAAGTACTCACACAAAGAAGGCATAACTTAAACAAAAAAAAACCTCATCGCTAAACTATGAGTCAAGTGGTTATGGGAGAAGTGACGAAACACGTAACCTACAAGGTTTAATCCAGCACGCTCACACATCCAGGGCTGTCAGACAGCCTCGCGTGAACAAAGATAGTCACCTTTTAAAAATCACGTTTCTATTTTTATACATCTATACTAACAGTTTTTTTTTTTTTTTTTTTTTGTCTTTTTTCGTGTCCAGCAACGGATCGCAACCCTCAGTGTCGCGCCTGTACCGGACCGGGACCGGCAACGGGATTGCAACTCTTGGTGTTGCTCCCACACCTCGTTCAGCCAGTGAGCGGGAACCGGTCTGTATGTGGGATCCGAACCCTCAGCGGGAGCGCCACCGCACTCCCAAGCGGCGCACTGTAGCAGTGTGCCACCGGGCCGGCCCAATACTAACAGTTTTATTTGGAGAATGAAAGGCTATGAGAAGTAAAAGATGTTAAGAACAGAATAAATATTAAATACTATAATATTATTATTTACTTTTCCCCCCTAATTTTTGTTTGAGTTTAAAATAGACTAAATTTTAAGGTATGCAAAAGGATGAATTCCCCGTAACAACTAAGCCAGGAAGTAAATTTTTAAATGTAGTAGAAACAGATAGAATAATATAAGGAAACAGGAAAAGAACATCATGTGTTTTGCATTTTAATTTAATGAAACACACAGATACAAATATCTCTATGTATTAAAAGTTAAAGTTCAAATTCAAGCAACAAATACTTGATACAAGGTTATTCTCCAAGCAGACAACATTTCAAATTAATGAGTTTTTTTTCTCATTTTTAAGTCGTTTGCCAGAATTTGTTCTAGATTATGGCGTTTTAGATGTTTTGAGATGAAGACTCTGATGTGTGGGCATCAAATCTCTGTCGTTGTGATCTGAAAATGGGTATCTAGGAAAAATAGGTGGTATAAGGAGAGGAAATATCACTTCCACATTTTAAAAAAATCAAGCAGAAACTTCTGTTTGCCTAATTCCTACTTTATATTGTACTTTGCACTTTCTAGGAAAAAGAAACCAAGCCTTTCCCTTCCACAGAAACATGAAACGTTGCTTATGAAAGACTGGAAGCAACCAACTAAAAATTAAGCAATTGTTGCAAATTAAATCTGTAATACAGCTGCACCCATTTAAAAAGAGCAGCTGTTGAAGAAATAAAAGTACATTCTCTGCATCAAACTCCAAAACATTAAAAAACATAGTGACATCTGATTAAATGGATATTTATGAGTGACAGTTCCATCCGGCTTTACACAGATTGTTTTACATAAACCCCAGCTTCTCCTCTTACACTAGAAGAAGTGCTTATAGAAGCGCTTATCTTTGAAACAGTCAGACACACTTAGTCCCAATTTTGCCCTTTGGGGAACAATTTTTATTTTATTTTAATATGCATCATATCTAGGCCAGGTTGATTATGTGTAACTGGGCTTTAATGTTTTGCATTTTTCAACTTTGCCAGAATCTGCTTCTCCACCTACAATTCAGTTTTATCTTCCTCAATTTGTACGTGATTTTTTCTTTCCTATATGCTCCCAAGTAAAGCATTTAAAGAAGGCTTATTTGGCGGGGGGGGGGGGGCCACC
>NW_007731657.1:20675-57696 GCF_000696425.1 Galeopterus variegatus
GGGGTTTTTTGGGGGGGGGGGGGGGGGACACCTATAGGAATAGAGAAAATTTCTCTATTCCATGGCTTTCTGGTCAGTTATTCTGTATTTCTATATGAGTTAGAAACATTCTTCCACATCACGTTTTTTTAGAGCGTAGAAAAAAGAATGCGCGTTTGCAATGAATAATTTTAGTCACTAAAATAAAATATGTTTCCTTTTCCAGTTAAATGATCATAAGAGTCAAAGCAACAAGGAGAAATATCTAGAGCTTTCCATACTTGCTAGAGAAACATCATTTGGGGACCTTGTTAAAAATACCTATTTACCAAGTTACTTCCCTGGAGAGTCTGAATCAATTGCTCAAGCCAGGAATCTACGTAGAGTTTGAGGGATTTGAGACAAATGCTGTGAGCAATAAATGGGATTCATTTTAATGTTGTTAAAAAGATACAAATAAACATTAAAATAAAATGCTTTTCTTACTTTTTCTTTTTTTGGCTGCTTCATTTGTGTTACTGTATATGCAACTAGAAAGGAGTCAATCCCACAGTAACCCCAGATTGGTTAGGGTTAGACTTTAATACGAGTATGGCAAAGTCTTCTTATCCAGGTGAGCAGGACTAGCAGTTACTTAACAAAACAAGCAGACAAAAAAATTGGTAAGAGTAATGGAAAGAGTCACTTGAAGCAGAGAATCACTTAAAAAAATTAAAAGTGCATATAATAAAAATTCAATTTTAACTTGAAACATTCATCCACCAGTCTTTCTATGAAGGGCTAAAACTCTTCAAGGTTTACTTGATATTCCATGGCATCTTTAAAAGGAAGATAACTTAACCACCTGTAATACAGCAGAGTTCTTTGATCTTTCCAGTTTTCCCCGTATTTCACACGTACATCACCCACACCTAAGTTAACATATATGTTATATCCACTTTGTCTTCCATCAAGTCTTTCAAAGAAAGCATTCAACCAAGTTTTCTAGAAACAGCAACAATACTTTCTTGTCTGTATTTCAGCAGTTTATATGACTTTTCATTCAATTAAGTAATTACAGTAGTAAGAATAAGTGGTGTAAACTGGCTTGGGAATGTGATGTCCGTCAGTTGGAAACACAACTGACGAACATCACTTGGTATTTCTAACAGAGAGATTAGACAGCACTGGTTAACCAGGGAAGCTGGTTAAGGTCAGGTCAGTGAAGAAAATTTCTCCAATGGTTTCACTTCAGAACCTGAATGGTGTTCTATCTTCACTGTAAATGCTAGTTTTGGTTGATTTGTTTGGGAGATTCTTCCACTAAAACTTATCTTTGTGAGAAGATGGTGGAAAAAGTTAGTCATAAATATTCCTCTCTTCACTATTCTCCTATGGTTTTTAGCTGAATGGAATAGCTTTTGGACTAAACATTGCTTTAAAAAGAAAAAGAAAAGAAAAGAAAGTTATATAATCCAAAACAAACATCAGAGGAGGAAAACTCCTTTTCATGAGATGAAAATGGTCAATAGACCAACTAAAGAAAAATTATTCCTAATAGTCTTGCAATTAATTGAGGCATTTCTTTAATAAGATCCTCTGTATTCATTTTGCAAATGCTGTAATTTTTTAAAGAACTATTTTTAGAAGACATGATTGAGCATGTTAAATCATACGATGCTTTGTACACACAGTAGCTCATCCACAATCAGAAGAATTCTTAAAATCTCAATGCTATACTATGTAAATGACAAAGTGAAGGAAATAATTTTAAAAGCCTTGAATGCAGAAGGCCTCTGGTATACTGCTAAAAAATATTATATAAGCAGGATGATGTTCCCTTTCTTGGACTTGGATTTCTATCCTGTGATATTACCACAATTAACTGTCATTTTATAGTAGTGACACTAATTCCCAAATCTCTCTCACTGGCTGGCCACTGACATCTCTAAGACTCAAACTCTGCACCTTCTCTTCAAAGACAGTGGGGGATTTGGCCTCACAGCTACTGAATGAGGCCAGAAAGCATCAGCAAGAACCTCACAGACAGATGAGCTCATCTTCAATACTGTCCCCATAGCCAAATAAAAATTTTTCCTCAGATAAAAAGGAACTCAGAAAATGATCATTAAATCATGACAAACCAGCCTTTCAATTGTTCAGGGAAATCAGGTTTAGATCACTGAACTTCTCAGTTTTGCTCTTTTGTATACCTACCAATTACTTTGCTTAAGTCAATTTAAAATCTTTTTAAGTTAAAAAGATTTAACATAAAATCAACTTAACATCAATTTCGGATTTTGTTATATAATGTTCCACTATTAATCTTTCAAGTAATAAAAGTTCATAAAAGATTTCAAGCAAGGGTGAGAATCTTCTAAGCAGCTGCAGCCACAGGAGTCTCTGGTCCAACTGTCCCTGGTGTAATATGCATCACTTTCCAACCAGTTTTTGTCCCACTGGCTCCAGGAAAGCATTTTATGAATGTGCTCATGTTCAATCATAAACTCAAAGGGGCAAGATTTAGATAATATGATGAGCAACCAAAATATTTTTCTGCAGTCAGACTCCTTTTCCTGAACTTCCTTTTAACTCCCAACAGGGGTAGTTCTTCAATCGTAGCCCTCCACAACAGACATGAGATGTGCTTATGGAATAAGAACGAAGAACACACTGAAAGAATTTAGGTACAAAAGCATAAGAACTTTGGCACTGATCAAGAAGAAAGAGTGACAAAAAGGTCCCCTGGACTCACCAGTACAATCACACTACACCCACAAAAAGAGAGCCCATCAGTACCCATTACAACAAAGCTTTAGCACTGATGGTACCTTTCGAACTATACTACATTTGATACAGTTCATATAAAGGAAAATGATACATTCAGTGTTTTTCCACTTCTATTGTGTCAGTTATCTTTTCAGAGAATGACAAAAACTTAAGAAGGAAGAATTCATTAAGAAGGAACATCTACCATAGCTCAGCAGTCACTCCTGAGAAATACCACAGCACTACCTGAAAAATCAAGTCAGTCTCAGCAAATTGCCATTTTTCTAAGCAAAAGTATAGATAAGAAACCTGGCCACAAGAAATTGTGGGTTTTACCAAATGTTGAAATGTCACAAGGTATACATTTTCAAATTAGGGTAATTACTTTCAGCTCTTTTATCAAGATGGTGAGGGAAAAGCCTGAGAAAATTCAGAGGGCTGGTAGAATTTTCAACCAACCAAAAATCTAGGCTAAAATGAATGTGCCAAAATTTTGACCTGGAAATGATTTTGAGATTCATAGTAACAGAGGGACTTTTTTACATTAGAATTAATAATATTAAAATAGAGCTCATAAAATACTGACATTGTCCTGGTTTTAATAAGAATTCGTAATACTAAAACTTGCTCTGATTCTAAAAAGGAAAAAATATCATTTAAGTTATATTTCAAATAGGCAGTATATCCGGATGAAAAGTAGTATTTCCTGGAAATTTTTACATTTACAATAAATATCTACATATTACATTTAGAGGCAGTTTTTAATTTTGTTGAATATATCCAATATTTTTTGAGCATTTATTAAATGTCAAACACTGTGCCAGATAGGTACTGAAAATACAAAAAAACAAAAAGTTTAAGAGTCATCAGGGGCTCACTAAGGGCAGTATGTGGTTGGAGTTACGGGCTCTGGATCCAGTACTTATAAATTACGTAATATAACTTAAGTGTTTCCAGAAGCTTAATCTGATGAGTGTATAAAACGCAAATGGAAGCCCAGGGTGTTTATGTCTGATTACAACTATCAGTATATTTATTTTCTCAGTATCCTCTTTTGAATCATCACTTCTTCCAGTTCAGCATGCTGCCTCCAGACACGGCTCCCTTATTTACTCCACGTGGGCCAAGCTGTCAATAGGAATAAACCATCCTGACCTGGAAGAGCACTTTAAAAACAAATGCAAATGAAGGATAATTCTAAAAGTTAAGTATCCCCCTCTCACAATCATCATTCTGAATACTGCTATTGTTGACAGACTCTTCTGGAAGGACATGAGTCATCTGCAGAACCTTAAAGTCTCACATATTTTATTTATTTGTTTTAATTAATTATTTGAGAAATGAAATCTCTTCTGAGATTCCAAGAAGCCAAACTTGTGGCTTCTGGCAGAAGATTAGATCTGGGGAGAGTTGCTTACTCTGGTGACAAGGAGAAAGGCAAGCTGTTGAAGCAGATGAATCATGAAAAGACTTTTTCAAGCTCCAATTTTGGTTGTTATAAAGGAAGGTGGAGGGGTGAGAGGGGGGCTGCTAAGATGTTTTTCAACAAGTATCAGTTGTTTTAGGGTCTCACTCTCAATGACAGAGAAAAAAATCTTTCCGGGTTTCTTCCTTTAAATCAAGAATATTTTAATTACTTTAAAATGTACAAATCCTTCGCTCCCTTTAAAACTCTCTGGCATATTGAGTTATATACGAAAGGGTACGTGGACAATTATGATTTGTCAACTAAAAATAATATTTAATAAAAAATTTAAATTAAAAAAAAGGAAGGATACATGGATTCTGCACAGAATTATAAATCATGACACATGCACCAGCTATAAATCAGGGCAGGCTTCAGAATGAAGAAATATGTATTCCTAATTAGTACAACAAAATGCATGCTTGTTTATTCTTGGGAACTATTAAAAACAAGACCTTTGGTTTACTTAGCATATAGCATCTCTTCACATAGGATTTAGTTGACATTATTTGGCAGCTCAATTCATAACACATTCAAGAAATAATAGCTCAACAATCAAAATTATATATTAATATGTTAGAACTAGTGCCCCCCTCCAAAAGGCTTCAAGCTGTTTTAGAAGCTTCTTTGCTAGAATTCAATGAAACAAAGTATATATGTGAAATGGATTCCCTCAGTAGAAATTACATTGTTTCTCATCCTCTTGAACCCCAGAGTCAAGTAAGAAACACAATGGCAAAAAATGTAATGATCTTAAGAAAAAGACATTACTTTTTGCAGTGTAATGTAAGCAGTGTTTCCCTTATGGATACTTATGACTAAAAAATGGACATAAACTTAATATTTATAATAATTTAAGTCACCAATACTAACCTTAAATTTTGAGTTTCAAAAAATATATAACTAATATCTTCACTCCCTCATAATCATATCAAGAGGGAAAAACTACGCTATTAGGAATGAGTGTAATTCTGAACATTAAATTTTACACCACAAATAATCCCTCTAAGAGATAATCGTCAGGTTTCTACATTAACAGTATACATTAGCTTTTATTTAATATCAAATACATTAGTACCAGCCTATAGATAAAAAAAAAAAAAAGGGAAGCACAAATTTATTGACAAACCTTTCTGAGTGTCATAGCCACAACTGGAAGAAAATGTAGCTTTCATCGGCTAATTTTGAAAGCATGATATATATTTCAAAGATTTTTTTTTAAACAGGAGAAATACTTGAATTTCTTTTTCATCAATCTGCTGGTTTTAAAAAATACACAAATCAAAGTCTAACACATGTGGATATGAATTTTATCCCTGATGAAAATACCTTGGGCAAATGATTTAACCTCTACAACTCTTGATTTCCTTATGAGTAAATTGAAGGTAACAATACATGTACAGTGTTGTTGTGTGGATCAAATCAAATCAAATAGTATGCTTAAAATACTTAGAATGGTGCAAATAATTGAAAGCTATTATTAATCCAAGATAAAAACTGCACACCTTCTCAGCCAATTTTCAACTGCTCCTTCTCTTGGCAGCTTTTTCTCCCCACGAGTATTTTTTCCAGCCAAGAGGCTCTAGAATAGTTCTGTTCAAAACATAACTACCTGTAAACAAATATTAAACTCTACTTAATGACATGCATGCTGACAGATTCCAGAGAAGTGTTACCATGTCTACAACTTACTTTGAAATGCATCAAAAAATTTAGATGCATTGGTGAATGGATTCAGGGTTGAAGAGATATACGGATATGTAATTAAGCAAATATTATAAAATGTTAATGGTGGAATCCACCTGGCATGTGTATAAGTATTCAAAGTAAAGTCCTCTCAACTTTTCAGTATGTTTAAAATTTTCCATATACAAAGTTGGGGGGAAACATAACTACCCATCAGATTTCATTAAGCCTCTCTGAATCTTGAGAAATTCGAGGTTCAATTGTAGATAAAGGAGATGGTGGAAAGAAAGTAAACTGCCTTCCTCTTCATGTCCAAAATGATGCTCGGAAGTTGTTACTAAGATATTTGTCATTTTAACACAAACAGAGGAAGCCGGAGTTGTCTGGCTAATGTGTGAATCACACGGATTAAATCAACATTCTCCCCATGACGTAGAATATCATGTCAGTCACTCATGAGATTTCCTCTGTCTTAAACTGCAACCCCTGAAGAACACACCAATACACAACAGCACTAGACAGACTGTGTTACAGAAAAGTGGTTCTTTGCATCTTCTGCATTCAATTTTAGAAACCAAGGCATGTGTCTGTAACTCTCAAGGTCACGTCCCCACTGCCCCATGCTCTGCTTCTCTCCCTTAAACCTCTTGCCAGCAGCAAACACCCTCACTTGTTTCATCTCTAAGACAAAAGATTTTAGCAGAAACTCAAGGTTATTTTTTTAATCTCCTGTTTAGCTAACTAGATATTGAATTATTCCTTTGACTTGTGACCTTAATAGTTTGCATCTTAGCTGGAAGGGCTGATCTTTATGACTATAAAAAATAAAGTATTTGTTTAACAATGGAGCAGGGGTTTGTTATTGCTGATCAGAAACTGGAAGGCTAGGGAGGGAGGTGTCGGTGATGGGCCATAATAATCATATACAGTGTATATTGACAAAATAAAAATTTAACGAAAAAAAAAGAAACTGGAAGGCTGGAATCCTTTCCTGCAAACTGCATGATAATCATAATAATAAGGCACACAAGTTTGTTGGCACATATTATTTGGTTTTTGATGTGTTTTTTTAAAAATAGGGAAAAGGGGCCAAGCCCATGGCACACTTGGGAGAGTGCGGCGCTGGGAGCGCAGCAGTGCTCCCGCCGCGGGTTCGGATCCTATATAGGGATGGCCGGTGTGCTCACAGCACTCACTGGCTGAGCGCAGTGCAGCCGGTCTCAAAAAGGACCAAAAAAAAAAAATAGGGAAAAGAGGTATTTATGGTTGTAGGTGTAGGGACCCCATGGGTGCCTGAACAGGGACACACCCTGGCAATATGGCGCCCTTCCTGGTTCTTCTCCACAGTAAACAGGCCCTCCCGCTCCAAACCTCAGCCAGTCACAGGTCAAGGCTCACCTCCTGCCCAGCCCCGTCCAATCAGCTACCGCCCCGTCCACCCCCTCTCCAACCCCAGAATGCAGCTCCCTATAAATGTACGCGCAGTCCTTGAATAAAGCAGAACCTCCTTGGCGAACTGTTAGTCTGGGTCTCGCGTGATTCCTTTGTCCGTGCGCCCCTACAATGGTGAAATATTAATTCACTTTTCTTTTAGCAGTTCCAGATTTCACAGGCAATCCTAATCAAATGTATAGCATTTCTTTGCTACAAAGGTTATCCAATGGTCTTCAAAATTCTTGAAAATGTCAGGAACACGTCTTTCCTTTTTTGTACCCTAGTGGTAAGTAAGTGTTCCCTATGTGTTTACTGGAAAGAACAACAGCCTCCAAATACGGCTCAGTAGTGAGTATATGGACAAAATTAAGGATATCCCATCTGTACCGAATTCCCAAACAGTTTTAGTAGAAAATTTCTCTGTGTTCTGTCTTTTATTCATAATCAACAGTGATCCTGTTAGACCAAACAAAGGCTCAGCTGCCACTTCACTGTTAAGGGCAGAAAGAAATATAGGACATTCATCAATTATATTCTTACTAATTTTCAATGTATAGTTTAATAAGTACTGACATTTTCAGCCCATTGATTCTAAACAGTTTGATGGAACTTGCCAAGGGTTAGAATTTTGTTGTCACATCTTTTTGCTCTTTGGAGAAGGACTTTTTCATCTAAACCCCAAGGCATTGGTTTGAATCCCTGCAGACCCAAGCATATGTTCAACGGACTCAGAATCCCCCCATCTTGGATAATTTAGATAATCACTCGGAATAAATTCCTCTTCAATGCCAACTGTATTCTCCTGTAGTAGGCTTACAGTATGTACGATGCCACAAGATAGAACTGGGCAGGAAAAGATCAAGATAGACTAGCGATAGGAAACGTTATCTTTAAGTTCCCATATTTAGGGCAGCAATATTATTGAATTACTTATTTTACTCAAACAGTCAAGTTTCCTGAAATTCTTTTATTAATTATTTTTATATGTCAATCACAGAAGAGTTGACAATCTCTACTATGAGGATCATAACATCGATCAAATCTATCCCACAAAACTCAAATATCATAAAATCAAATATTACTTAACACAATATAAGTATCAGAACACGTCTGTTCTTTACCACCTGGCACAGACATTACCAAGGCATTGATTTCTTTCAGTCTAAAGACATAAATGTGACATTAGTATTTAGCTTGTTAATAACAGCAATGCTATGCTAGTATTTTTCTAAATATTGCCACAACCTTCAAAATAAGAATAAAAGCCAGAACAAACCTTTCTTTTATGTGCCAAAAGAAACGAGAATAAATTATTTAAAGTGCAGTTGATTAAAGAGATTTGGATTAAGAAAAACACTTAATTTTAAACTACATAACTTCTAGCATGAACTAAAATACAAAGCAAAGCATTTAAACAATTCTTGTGTTTCTGGCTCCTTGGCTCTGGCTCACGCACTCCTGTTCCTACTTGCATGCTTATCTAGCACCAGCCTCCTGCATTCCCCACCAATAGTTCCAAGAATGTCTGCTTCTCAATTTCTTCCTTTATTAGGAGTAGAGTCTCTGTCTTCAGCCCACTTAAATCCCAATTAATTTCCAGATACACAAAACTAAAGGCATTTCCTTTGTTCATTACACACCAACCATGCTTAAAGCTAGTGAATCATTTAATTAATCAAAGGGGTTGCAAAAGGCCTTTGCGTCATGTTTTTCACCCTTTATTAGGATTTTACCATGTAACAGAGCTCACATGGAAAATCAAGTGTGAACTCACTGAAGACACTTGACCCAAGGATTTGAACATGCTACTGATTTCAATGTGGAAAACAGAAGAGGAGTTCAAGAATTTGATAAGAAGACATTTGGCATAAGTGGTATATGGTGAGGAAAAAGAAACATGCTCTCATCCTTAAGTGACAGAACTGTTTTGTCAGTCATTTCTGACCAACAATAATCAAAATCTGGCCTGAGAAGATGCAACAATCACAGAACATTTCACCTCCACCACCATCACCACCAACAAAAAAATAACAGAAGATAAATTAATCTGCCTTAGTAGGATGAATAATGGCCTTCAAAGAGATCCACTTCCTAATCCCTGGAACTTGTGAATGTTATTTTATATGGCAAAAGAAATTTTACAGATGTGATTCAATTAAGGACTTTGAGATGGGGAGATTATCCTAGGTTACCTAGATGGGCCCTACATGTAATCTCAAATATCCATAAAAGAAAGAAGCAGGGAGACTTAAGGACAGCAGAGGCAGAAGGCAATGTGAAGACTGAAACACATGCAAAACTGCTGGCTTTGAAGATAGAGGAAGAAGCCAGGAGCCAAGTAATGCAAGGAATGCAGCTCTAGAAGCTGGAAAAGGAAAGGAAAAGATTTTTCCCCTACAGTGTCCTGTGGGAGAAAGGCCCTGCCAAAACCTTGATTTGGGCTCTGTGAAACTGATTTCATACTTCTGACATTCACAACTGGAAGAGAGTAAATGTGTGTTGTTTTAAGCCACTGAGTTTGTAGCAAGTTGTTATAGAAGCCATAAGAAACTAATACACCTACATGAAAACTGAAAAATAATTTGTTACCAAAATCACCTTAAAAAGAGTGAAAATTCAAAAATATCTCAAGAAAAAAATATTTGCAATGCATATAGCTGACAAAAGATTATGGATCCAAATATATAAAGAAATATTACGAAATAGTAAGATAAAACACTAGTAACAGAGTGGGCAAAAAAACATGAAGAGGGATTTTAGGAATGGCTCCTAAATATACAAAAAGAGACTCACTTAATCATGGATCTGAAAAGTAAATTTCATTTCTCACCCACCAGATTTGTTGGTTTGTAGAACTAGAATTCACATACCCTGTGGGGACGAGAGTATGTTACAACTGCTTTGGAGTGTGGTTTGATTCTACCTAGGATAACTGGACAAGCACATACCATAGGACCCAACAATTTCACTCCTAGTGTACACCTTGGAGAAATACTTGTATATGTGCATCAGAAGCCACATAATAATTTTATTCATATTGTTAAATAGTAATATTCAAAAATATTGAAAACAACCCAAAATTCCATCAATACTAGAATGGATAATTATGTTACGTTATGGTACTTTCAGACAATGAATTAAAATACAGTGGAAAAATGAATGAACTATAGTTATACATATCAACATGGCTGAAACACACACAGTATGTCTTTAATGTTATAATGTTTAAGAATAGACAATGCTAAGCATATTTTTAAGACATCATGCTATAGAGAATAGCTAGAGAATGATTTTCTCAAAATTCATGCTACAGGTTAACTGTGTAAGAAAGAGAATATAGGGTCAGGGTAGAGCACCCAGGGAGATGTACAGCCACTGATAATGTTCTATTTCTTAAGCTGGATAGTAAAACATGAGTGTTTGCTATTCTCCAAACTGTACATATATTATATATACTATTTTGTGTACATGATATTCACAATTAAAAGTTTTCAGATACAAAAATTCAATGATACAACTCACCAGAACTGTTATAGCAGGAGATTAAATATCATTTCTAAGATTTATCTCCCCATTTGAATTGTTCATTATTGATGGTTGAAAAAGCTATGGGTCTTACAACTTAATACATATAAGACCACACACAATGTGCTTACATTGAGCATCACTAAAAATATGTTAACTGAAACACATTTTTAAAAATTGCCATACTGATAAATAGTAATTTTATTTATAATATAAAACTGAATATAGGAACTCTTAATGTCTTTACATATTAAACTGTTTATGCTCCCAAACACTTTTCCCTTTAGTCCAAGCCACATTAAAAAAATTCCCCAAAACAAGATTAAAAGCTACACATTCCAATATCTAAAAAAAAATTCAGAGGAAACCCTGATAAGATTTAGAATTTAAACTGCTCTTTATTTTTTTCTCAGTATACAGAGTCACTAGCTACTTACTGTTTTTCTGAGAAATAGTTCTTAAGATGAGTTGCAGCTGTGATAATGTAGTCAGATTAATAAAGCCCCTGAGGGATGACTAGATTCAGAGAGAGATTGAACAACTGAAGAGTGAGGATTTTATATCGGACTAAACAGTCGCAACTTCAGGGGAAAAAAAAGTGGTTTCTCCTTTAAGTTTCCAGAATTTCCTACTGATTGGGCTTTGCAGTGGGAGTGAAGATAGGAACCGAAGGTGTGGGAATGTACAAAGGCTAACTCTCCATAAAAGGAACTTCAAGGAGGCCAACGGACAGTAGAGATTTTCCACTAAAAACCCTGAAAAATAAGAGAAAAATGCATGGAGTTGGCTAGAATTTGTTAAAGACACTCCAAACTGCTTCATGGAACATCTGAAGAGCTCCTTCCTGGTTGTCTTTTCCCATCCAGTCTCCCAGGAAATATGTTAACAATGCAGATTCCTGAGCCCTAACTGTGAGCTACTAAATCAGAGTCTCTAGGGGTGATACCCAAGAATGACCTAGGTTATGTCAACATACATTCAAAGTTAAGACTCCACAAGAGACTACAGGCCTTAAGGAAGCAGGAATGTTATCTGTCTCTTTCAGTGTTAAATTCAGGGCCAATTTGCACAGTACGAACAGAGGGGCCATTTATGATCTATGTCCTTTCTGACCAATTATGTCAGTGCTATGCTGGTTAAAAAAAAAAAAAAAAATTCTAAATGTTACCTTCTCCCCTACAACCTGAGTGTAAAAGCCAGTAGCTGGTAGGCATATATAAAAGGTATTTAGTAAATATTTTTTGAATGAAAAGGCCAGGAAAAAAAAAAACTGAAGTTGAACACGTAGCTCATACCAAATATTGTTTTGGTAGAAAATCTAAAATCCATTATTTCTTTAAAATGTGCAGTTTTAAATAAATAGAAATATACCCAGATTCCAAAAACCCAGAAAATCCACACACTTTTTTACCTTTTCATTCCTGATTCTGGAATTTTAAGTATTAAAGAACTTGAGGCAACAGAAAAAAGATGGTTTTGAAACTGTGGATTTGCTCTTCAGAAAATAATAGCAATGTTGCTCTGAGATGTGGAAAGGGAAACCCAGAGGGAAGAGAGAGTACGATCAAACGCTATCTCTAAAGACTGGGATTTATGGAGTAGAAGCACAGAGAAAAAGGGATTAATTTAGGCCACTGCTTCTTTCCTTTAGCTGCATGTTAGATTCACCTGGGGAGCTCTTTAAAACACCAATGCCCTGGCCCTCTGCTGGCTTTAATTGATCTAAGATGGAACTTTGCATCTGTCATATTTAGAGCTCCAAAGTAGATTTTAATATGCAGACACAGCTGAAAACCACTTATAGACAAATTAAAAATTAGGTTGTTCTCCACCCTACATGTGCACTACAAAATCGTATGGAAATCCTGAAGAGTTCAAATGCTAGGCTGGTTCTCCACATCAGTTGAATCAATTTCCAGGATACAGCCTGGAAATGTACATGTGTTAGTTAGCTCAGATTGTGATAGCAAAATACTACAGACTGGGTGGCTCAAACAACAGAAATTCATTGTCTTACAGTTCTGGAGACTGGAAGTCCGAGATCAAGGTGCCAGAATGCTCAGTTTCTGGTGAGGGCTCTCTCCTTAGACAACTGCTCTGAGAGAAAGACAGGGAGCCAGCAAGGCAGCCAAGGCTCATTATTACAGATTCAGAAATCACAGACTGTTATGTGATTTAAGAAGAAAGGAGATGAACCTCAGCTCCACCACTTCCACACACTCACATGCTTAAATTGTCCCCCAATCCTGTCCAAAATACTTTAAATGGAAAAAATATCGTAAACTGTAACAACACACTTTCCTGACCTTTTACATCTTGTTATGAGAAGTAATTCAGATTAGCTACTTAAAATTTTAGCTTGGTAATGAGATGGTTCTAGGTTTAAACTCTATTAACAGTGGTCATACGTGAAATCAAGGAAAGTCCCTGGGACACCACCCCTCCCTACATAGGAACTCAGCTCAAACATCATGAATTCTTTCTTCTCTTTCCCAGTGAACTCAGATACAGCCTCAGAGCCCTTCTTAACACAGCATTCCAGCTCAAGTAGGAACACTCAAGATGAAACCTATTTTCCATACCTACTCTAAAAACTCCAATTTTGTGCCATGAATTCCATCAACAAAATTATTTCTTTTATAAGACCAAGTTTTAGTATATTTAGATAAAACTCTAAAAATAAAGAAAATAATAAATGATACTGAATGATTACTGCTATGCAAGTCAGAAATTACAATCTGAGTTTAGGTAACACATGGCAGGGATAGAACAAACCAGAAAAGAGATTAAGATATGATTTCCAAGAAGAGACGGAGATAAAAGCAAATCCAGAAAACAGGGAGATGCAATTTTCCAAAGTCGTTATCAGCAGAGAACGTCATTTAGAGTTTCCTGAAAGCCCAACAATTCTGCCATGGGAATATCTATTTTGTCTGCCTTCATTTTCCACACTGACCTTTAACTTCAGAACTGAGGCATTATTTACAATTACAGCGCTGTTAAGCTGTGTTAAATAATTTACTCTGTTTTTATTCCTAAATAACTTAGTATTTCCCTACTCCTCCAACATAATATTTCCTTTCAGATGTCATCAAAAATATATGTTATGCCTAAAAATATGCTTCTCTAGACATTACTCAGTATGTAGTCTTTTAAAAAATGTATAAAAGCACTTGTGTTTATTGATAGGGAACCTGAGGTGTTTTTCAACCAGAACAGTTCCTAAATAATTATTATCAACCACAGAGGATTTGAATTAATTTATTAAATTCAGAAAAAGTCAGTCAGTCTCAATGTTGAATAAGTATACTGCAGATATATATTTTAGGAAAGTAACTCAGCAATGTGAAAGATGGATGAGAGGTGAGAGGCTAGAAGCAGAAGATGCTTAGGGGCCTGGGTGGGGAATGAGGATGGGCTAAGGTGGCAAGAATAGAGAGGAGTTGGCAAATATAAAACTGGCAGGAGTTTACAACATAATACAAGTGAGGAATGAAGTTCTGAAGGTGGCAAACATGGATCTCGGATGTCACACCCAGGTTAACTAATAGGATATTGAGTATTAGGGTAACTTGGAAAATCTGGAAAATGTCAGTCACTCTCAGGGCTAAAGAATGGCTCAAAGGTCTTTCAGAGTCAAACATGAACAAATATGTCTCCAAATCTGCCAAAATATAAAAAATAATAATGATAATGGTGTGGGGTGATCTCTGTTCAGCATCTCTGACTTCTCACACTTTGATGAATGATTTTCAAGCACAAAATAACTGGATTCAGAAATGCAGAGAAGAGGCAGTGAGCTCCAAGGCTTTGGACTTCACTTCCCAGTTCCATATGGAATTGTGAGGACTCAAATAATCAGACCACATTAGTGATACACTTAGTGACAAAGTAGCAGCCTTACAGTGTGCAAAATAAGCTATTTGGTAACCTCTCCTCTAGACTTATTTAACAAAATAACTCCCACCAGAAAAGATTTGAAACTCTGAGCAGATGCTTAGTGGTTCTTCTGTCCTTTGCTTAGAGAACTCCTACAAAATCCAGTTCCAATGCTTGGCAATCCACCACTAACATGCAGTGAACAAACACCTCCTAAGCACTCATTGTTAATTCCTCTCAATAGTAGTTAGGTTAACAGTCATAATAACAACAGCAAAATAATTCTTAGGTCTGGCATGTGCGAAGCTGCTTACTGGTGGAAGGGCAAGTACAGAGATTCTCAGTGGAAACTGAACAACTAGGCAACCCTTGCTATCAGTATGATTTGAATTGCCTCTTGCACATTTATATCAGTGTTGGGAAAATGGAACAAGTTAGTCAGGCTCCCCTTGCCTCAGAGCTGGTTTAGGGGTGGTTCAGAAAACATCGTGTGGGTGGAGTGAGTGAGACCGCACGGCAGCACCACTTTGGCTGGTGTTTTACTGCCTCTGGCGCCAGCCCTGCATGGCCATGTTTTTCCAGACCTGCAGCTTCCAAGGACCATGTGGCTGGTTGCCTAGCTCACAGACCTGCATGAAGGGGTCTGGCGACCCAGCCTGGTGTATGGAGGGGTCTGGTGACTCAGCCTGGCATGTAAAGAGTTTGTGACCCAGTCTATGAATGGGCTTGAGGGGTCTGGGAGATCCAGACCCAGCCCTAGCTCAACCATCAGCCCAGTTGGCGCAGGATTACCCGCAGGTAAAAGAGCCAAGACAACTTGCATGGTCGCCTAGCTTTACAATTGGTGTCAGGGAACAGGATTAAGAGCTAGACAATTGGCACTGTGAGCAGGATTCAAGACATTAGCCTTAGCCTCACAGTGGCCCTTGTCGTAGCCAGACAACCAGCATGATTAGTGAGAATGTACCAAGTTTTTGATGCCATGCCAGGCAATTTTTATCATTACATTTAATCTTTACAATCAACCTTATAGATCCTACGTTATTGGAACAATTTTCCAGATGACAAAATGAGATCCAGAGAGATTAACCATCAGCCATGCTAATTTCCAGACAAAAGACTAATAATAATAAGTAATACATACAAATGCAAAATATATAATATGGAAAATGTCATTAAAATGAAAGAGAGATTCAGAAACAGCTCAGAGTATGGAAGGGAATACACAGAAATCAGTTGCAAATGGAAAAATAACGCTATAATGAATTTAAGAATAGAGTACAATCCTTCTAGAACAATGTTGCTATTTTAAAACCTAAACAATGCAATTTACTTTGCTTGAACATAAGGGACAAAAATCACAAAGCTGGCTACAAAAGGCAGATTTGCTAGTGATTTAAATAACGTTTCAAGAAATATTCTTATCCATTGACCAACCTTCCTAGACTATCTTTACAATTCATTTCAGGATTAAAGATTCCCAGATACTCAAACAAAAGAACAGCGTTATCACTGGTTTCCTTTTTTTATCTTCTTCCTTAAAGAATCTCTTTCAGACATCTCACATATTTATGAACTATCATTTTAACTAAGTCTATCTGCCATTCCTTAAATCAGAATTTTTTTAGTATATAAAAACAACCAATAACTCAGAATTGATGTTTAATAGCTGTCTTCTTTTACTCCCAATTAGATAAAAATTGAGTGTACTTATTAAAATAACACACAGGTCAAGTAGTTCAAGAACTAAGGAAAAACTTTGGAAGTCATGTTTAACAAAGGCTGCCCACCCAACAATGAGAAAAACAAAGATGTCTCCAAAAGCTAATGAAAATCCAAAAAGCTAATGAAATCTGTGCTTATTTCTGCAAATTTGGAATTCAACTCTGGAATTCGAATGACAATTATTTTTTTCCCCTCATAATTGTAAGTTGAGAAGCACACATTTAAGATTTCATTCATCTTTTGAACCAAAACTTGGCAGGGGAAAAGATGGGTATCTTTAGTAACTAGAGCAGGTGGTAATGACTAAGGAGAAAGAATAAGAAACATTCTTCCTAAAATTCAAACTTCATCTATCACACACAAAACCACAATCAGGTAATCATACTTATTAATAAATTAAATTGTTTCTATATTCAGATTGGATCTGTCTAGAACATCAACTACACAAAAACAGAACCAGAAACACAAAAAATAGATGAAATAGCCTCTTATATGAGACATTTTAAGTAATATGTTAGTCATTATTTAGTCTTAAAATAATTTCTTTAAAGGTACACTGAAACTAAAAAAGCATTCACATTCAAAGAATTACTCATGGCTATTCATTATATCACATTATAATCACCTAAATACAACTCAGTGCACCCTGTCAGACAGTCCCCAGCTGGCACCTTTCCATCTCACCCAGCACTTCCTCATCTTATGGAAACACAGGAAAAATGTTTCTCATTCAGAAAAAAATTCTTAATTGTTAGAACCTTTTTTGTTTATATGCTTTATAAAACTTAAAATTAAAAACTAAAAAACTTATTGGTTCATGTAACAAGAAATCATTTCATTCACAGATTGCAGCTGTCACTGAAAAGTGTTTGTGCTTCACAGAAGCATTCTGTGTCTCTCCTTGACTTCCAAGAGTTTGGCTGTGAGGAACTGGAATGGGAATAATTTCCAAGTTGCATAACAGAGTTCAGTGTACTGGACAAAGGGTGGGGCCTCAGGACTCCCAGTGACTATTTCAATAGATCTCTCGGGAACATGCTTTTCAAGAGTCAGAAGAGAAAAAAATAAATGGGCCAGAGGGTCATGTTTTAACCTGCTGACTTAGGTCACTGGTCCTTCACACTCAGCCATGGCCTCAGCATCGCTTCCATTTAAACAGGGTTTCTTATCAATTCAAATTCTCAAAGAGGGAGATCTAAGATGAGTAATATTTTTGGCACAAGTCTGTGTTATTTATAATTCTTCCCTCTTCTGGAACATTCTTCTGGATATAGTCTCCCAAGTTCTAAGAAGTAGGAACCATTTGTCCTATCTGCTTTCCCCATTTCACCCACCTCCGGGACTTTCAACTTATATATTTTTGATTTTATTCAGGACATGTTCCCATTTTAAAGTTTTTAAAATAAAAGTGCTTAAGATACTTAAAATCTAGAACAACATAAGTACTTAGCTTAGGGAGTTGGTATAGAAGTAATAGTATCAGAGTTGTAGGCACATGTACTAGAACTTAATATGAACTAACACAAGGACTACTCTGTTCTTGGAACATAAACACTGCAGAGTGAAAAGCGACACACTGATAAAGAGAAGAAACTGTGTAAAGCAACTTCCAATTTCATTGACTTGTCCTCAGAAAGGAAGGTTTGATGAACTAAGAAAATCATACAGAATTTTTACAAGCTCTGTGTGACTTCAAATTTCTAAAACAATAAAAATAAATAAATGGGGTATCATGAGCCAAAAACAGAAGTAAACAGTTATGCACAAAGGCTAAACTTCTAATTTCATTTTTCAGGATTCTTTTTTATTCTAACATGTTATTAACTGCTTTTTAATTCATCATACTGAGATTTGCTTAGTGGTATAAATAGAGTATGATATTTTATAGGTTCTTAGTGTGGTGAGAGTGTTCATCCTAAAATACTTGGTTTCCTTTCTATAAGATATGGTTTGATGATAACTAATTGGGTATGTCTGGAAAAGTTTGGATAAGCCATTTCAAAGACCAGAACTTAGTCACACATGAGAAAGTGTTTGTACGCAATATGTCTCATTTCATTCAATACCAGATCAGCAATGTACGGTCCTGCCGTCAGTCTTCAAGGAGAAAGAAAACTGCATCACACACTATCCTTCATAGAAATTAGTATGGGCTTAGGAGCCTGTACAAAAACAGCCGGCCTTTGAAAGTCATCATGAGTCAGCCCATGGTAAAACATCTCACCATCACAACCATCTAGGACAAAACCTTACATGTGTAAAGAATATTTCATGGGCCTATAGAATGAATGCACATAATGAAGTACATAAGGGAGAATTATAATAAAAATCTGCTGATTAATAGACAAAATGATAATATTCTCAATATTGTAGAGATTAAAAAAAAAAAAGCAAGACCTGGAAAATTATTCAGGTATTAGTTTACTAACTGGCAGTGGACCTTGTTAGGTGAATACATTGCCTTTTAAGTCCATGTAACCCCCGTTTTGAAGGGGGCATATTATATTTGTGGATCTACTGAAATACCATTTAAAATATCACAGGCGTACTTCATTGGATTATTATGCAATTATGCTTGTGTTTATTTAAGATAATGCTGATAAAGCCCATAAAATTTCCCATTATTTCAACATAATTAATATGGGCACATTTTTAGGAAAAAGTCACTCCAAGAAGAAAGCAATCTAGTGACAGGTGCAGAATGATGATTATGACATCAAATTAATAGTGAACATAGCAGTATGATTAGCAAATATCATCATTAAAAAACTAAACTAGGCAGCAACAAATTTTAAATGGTTCTCCCTTTCAGAAAAACAAAACAAAGTAGATGAAAAAATCTAGCTATAAAAAATGCATATACTGTTTATATAGCATAATCCTCATTTGGTAAAATCAAATAAGACTAAAACAAGAACTATACACATATGCACACACACACACACAATATATACAGACACATAGACAAATACAAGATAAAGGAACTACTACAGAATATGACCAGTGCCCAGGCCTGGGTAGTGGGATTATGATGTTTTGTCCTCTTCCTGATGCTTTTCTGCATTTTCTTTAGTGGGTACATATTTTATAATTAGAAAATGCAACGTTTCAAAGTACTTTGGGGGAGTACTGAAACAAATATGAAAAATAAAAACAAGAGAGAAGTCATTAATATTTCAGAATACACAGTATTCCCCACTTCTCATCGTATATCCTTGGAGATCTAGAGATTATTTTCTGTGATAGGAATGAAATACTACCTCCTCTTGACATATTTATCACAGGCTTAGATAACTCCTCGTCTAGAAATAAGGATAAATTGCACTATGCTTAGATACAAGGCATATATCATTAAGATTTGATTGAGCAACAAATAACGAGTATAACATACTTATGTGGAGTTTAAAAATATTTAAAAATTACTTATCATCATGCTTAATACTGCAAATAGCATACTATGATAGAAAAGAAAAAGATAATCATTTTCATTTTACAGATGAAGCAATGGTGATTTAGGGAGATCACATATTTATCACCAACTCTGTCACTGATAAGCTAAATGTCTTCTGACTTCTAGTCGATAGCTCTTCATACTATAACAATTTTGATGCCTGGAACTTAAATGACCTGTAAACTATTTTCATATTTATTCTCAAATAGTCTCATTGGCAGCAACAGCAACTGTTCTTATTCCTGCTTTTGAAGTGGCCATAAAACTAAAGTCAATGAGAAAAAAATGCCATGCCATTAAATTCTAGCAAGATGCTATTTCTTGACAAACACTCTAAGCCTGAGGCCTGCTCTGTTTGTTACAAAGGGTGATCAGTAAGTGTTGAAGGGATACTAGCTCCACATTGAGATTTGTTCCCCCCCAAACTAGGGAAGAACTGAAAAGCAAATAACTTATTAAACATTTATATTATCTACAAGCATTTCTGATTGCATCTAAAATAATCTTTTATACCACTACTGATAGGGACTCTGCGTTTCAAGAAATGCTGTATTATATTAGACTAGGCATGCATTGCTTAAGCAAAAAGTTACATTTTATCAAAAATGATGGTGGTTAAGCTAAAAACAGAATGGCATTCATCTGTGATGTGAATGACTAAGGGAGGGTAGTGTTTGACTATATGAATGGGAGTAGTGAGCAAAAAAGGGGTAGAAACTGCAGAGCACCTCTGAGATCACCCACTCCCACTTCCCTACTTAAACTGACGAGCAATACAGGCTTTAAAATAATCGGGCTGAAGCCATCTTTTCAAATAGCAAACACTTTTTTAAAGCCCTGCTAATAATCCTAAAACTGCTAAAATTATTTCCATAATGAATAAAATAGCACTGTCTTTGTTCTAGCTGATCAGTTATGTGAATTCACAAAAACAATTTTTATATTACCTCAAAAGCTTAAACATCTCTCTAATTTAGCAGGATTTTAGCTTTTTTTGTATTGTGTTCTTATAAACTACGTATGAGATGCTTCAGAGGAATCCACATTATCTTTCTCGATACCACCCTATTTCTCCAACCATTCCCTTTCTTACAAGATTATACTTTTAATAAATTACAGTATGTGATTTCTGCGAATAAATTGCTATTATGATGGATTATTTCCTTGCAGGTCAGTTATTATAACAAGAGGCATGAAAGAAGGAAATTACTAAAATGCGTAAATGAACAAACGTGTGCAGATTGTTTACTGGCTATCTACAGCCCCTTCTTTCTGATTCACATGAGGCTGGAAAACTGTACACCACTTTTTTTAAATCCTTGGCCAGCTGGCTTCTTCTCAGGTTCTGCCAAATGGAGGCACTGGTTAGAGTGGAAGGTGGAAGAAAGAGAATGTTATTTTTTTTCTGCTTCTTGCACAGGCAACAGCAGCAGAGGGCTGCTTAGAATCACTGCAGGTGACGGTGGCATCCAGCCTCATACTTTCAGAAATGTTAGTAGTGTTGGCTCCTGGGGGATTACTCAGCAAAAGTAGCACAATGCTGTTGTAAGGGTGACAGCAGAAATAGCTGCCACTCCAGCAACTTAGGATCAAATCCAATTTGGCCTCCAGTCTTGGGTGGTAATAGCCTTCCGATCTTTGGAAAATAACCCTTTCTCCCCATTATACCTCCAGTCCTTCTGTTTTCTTTGGAATTAATCCCTTTCATTCAATATTTTGCTGTTCGTATTAGAGTGGGTTCTGACTACAGATACACAACAGAACCAGCATAACTCAAAAGTATTTTTTCCTCCTACCATTACTAACATTAAATGGGAAAATTTTGAAGTATGTATTTAATGCTGCAAAACCTTTGAACATATACACACTCAACACAAATATAAAGAACATAGTCTAAAATGTTAAACAATCTCTTAATGGTTAAATTATACATTTTTTTCTTCATATATTTCTTTACTAATAAAAACACACATTAAAAGGTATCTGCAAATTTTAAAAGATACAAATTATACTAGTATCTTCAAAATTGTCTTTAAAATTTTTACTCTATCAGTACGAATAACTTTAGTATATTTTCTGCCTTTGAAGCTTTACATCAGAATGATTTTCCATTTCTAACAAGGTGTAGAAGAAAGAGCAATGGCTCTGCAGTTAGACTGTACAACTCTCCTAGCCTGACAACTTCATAATTACATAATGTTGATACAAGCCACTGGAATGCCTACCTCTCTGGATTGTTGAGAATTTTACAAGGAAATTGCAGATGCTAAAAATGTGGTCCCCTTATACTTTCCACCCATTCTTTTCTTTTGTTTAAATAGCAACTTCATACATACTCAGTCAAAAATTACAAATAACAGATGCTTATTATAAACATTTTGAGGAATTCAAAGAAATATTAAATTGGTGAAAAAAGTCACCCTAATTTCTCCATCTGATAAGGAAGTACTGTTAACATTTGACATATTTCTTTCACCCTTATAACTATGTACTTTTATTTACATATTTTTTATTTCCTTACATACTCCTTTTTCATAAATCCAAACTTTTTTCCCTCTTAAGGTTTTGCCATAAGCAGTTTTCAATCACTTTGTGGACCAGTGTAAACATGTTATTGACTATGTACATAGTGGTAGACAACATTCTTATGGCCTCAAAATGCTGCTTCCATGCAAAAATTGGACAACAACCTATCTTGTATCTTTGCCTGTTACTGCATCTCAGGGAAGACAGCTTGGCCTCCTATTTACTTTCAGACAAGTATAGCAAAACTGAGGAAATGATTACGGGTTTCATTCCAGTTCTATCTGCTTGTAGTAGTGAAAAAACTACTCCCAGATTCAGGCAATAGGTTGAATGCCAATCAATGCCATTCTCTGCATACATCTTTTTCTGTATTTCTAAGGACCCACTAATAAGGCAGCAAAAGAGGGCTACCGATCAGATGCCATTTCTAAACTACAACCCAGCTCTTAAACCTATACAAAAAGATTTTCCCAACATTATATATTTATTCCAAAAAAAGTTTTTTGGAAATTAATATTGATACAACTTGAAAAAATTCAGGATAAGTAAAAGATCTATTATTGAAAAAAATGGAAATGGTGGTATCAAATTCAATACTACATTGAAGAGAAATAGAAAAGGCAGGCAGAATCTTTATAGATGAGGCAGTCAATAGTAGGACTCTCAAGAAACATATTAAGAACCTTGAGGAAAAGCTCCAAAGTCACCAGGCACAGACCTATGAACTCTTATGACAAGCAGCACAGCTAACTGGTTTATAAATAATCAAATACATCCACATGAAGATAAACACATACAGAAAGATGAAAACTCATTAGCATATTACAGGATCCAAGGTCCTGAAATTCAGAAGAAAAAAATATCCGGAAATATTTTTGAAAAAAAGATGCCAAACATCATCTTCTAGCTAGTAAAGTTCATATCTAAAGGAATCACCAGAATAATCATAATATATAACCACATAAATAAAGATCACTGAAAACTTACAGAGCATGGGCTCGAGACATGGCAATTTTAGGGAAATAAAATAACCATTCTAAATGGTAATTTATCTGACATGTTTATTAATTTAATCACAGTATAGTTTAAAAGTTTTTTTAAAATAATTTGGGGGCTGGCTGGTTAGCTCAGTTGGTTAGAGCATTATTACACCAAGGTCATGGTTAGGATCCCCATACCAGCCAGCCACCAAAAAGAAAAACATTTGTAGCACTGCCATAAACCAACTATGACAAATTTGATTATACTGCAAGTTATTTTTTAACAGACATAATATCTCAAATAAGAAAGTGTTCTGACTTTTAACCTGCCAAAAGTAGGTTAACCCTAACCTTTGAATAGAGACATTATGCCCTTTTTACCACTTGTGTTGAGAGTTTCGAAAACCTCTATTCTATTCTGGATCAACCACTTAGATAAGACAACAATATATAGAAATTTATATATAAAATGGACGTATACAGAATTGCAGTTAAATATCTTATATAAGGATAAAAGATGTATGATAAAACCTCTATTCTATTCTGGATCAACCACTTAGATAAGACAACAATATATAGAAATTTATACATAAAATGGACGTATACAGAATTGCAGTTAAATATCTTATATAAGGATAAAAGATGTATGATTTAAGGTATGTATCTCTCTCTATATTTTGATATGTGTTATTGTATTAGTCTGTGTCTGTTGCTTAAGACAAAACACACAGAACTGGGTAACCTGTAAGAAAACAAAATTTATTGCTTCCAGTTTCAGAGGCTGGAAGTCCAGCATCCAGGGAACAGGTTTTCTTTGGTGGTGACTTCAGTGACAGCAGGGTATCACATTGCAAAATCGTGGAGCAGAGAGAGAGAGAGAGAGACTCTTTGTACTCCCCTTTAAAGCCCTCAGAACCAGCCCTAACCACCGTTATTAATCCATTCACTATGGCATGGTCCTACAATCTAATCTCCTCTTCAAGGCCCCACCTTTCTCTTACCATAATAGGATTTCCCACCCTCAACAGTTACAGTGGGGACTATGTTTTGGGGGGCATTCAATCCAAAGCAGTTATGTATATGTAAGCACACACACAGACACATACATACATACACCTTAATTCACACATTTCATTTTATCCATAAGTGAAACACTACAAGTTTAATACTACTGAGAGTCCTATAGAAATCTAGGATACCTGTACAAATTAAGGTCTAAGCACAGAAGTGTTGATATTAAAAACAAAACAAAATAAAAAAATAAAAAACTTTCCTTGCTTTGGATTAGAAAATAGAATTTTTTCCCTACACTGCCCTCCATATTAAGAGGGAAATTCCCTCCCCACTTAATATCCTTTTTTGGACTTTGTTTAAAATTATACATCTATGTAAAATTTCAAGTTTGTGCTTTGTTTTTTATTTTTTGTCGGAAATAGATACATTTCTGGGAATGAAGCAACTGATTAGCCTTGTATAAAAGAGGACTAAAAGATTTCCTGGGAAGGAGGCTTTGCATAACTACCAAGGGAGGGTAGAGCGAAACATAAGTCTGGTTGACAAAAGCATCTCCATGCTTAGTCTGAGAAAGAACAGTTGTTCTCAGAACGCTCCTCAGCTGGCAAACTCATCCAAAAGCATAGCCCTTTGCTTGACATCTGTGGGCAAGTCCAACATAAGTCTGGTTGACAAAAGCATCTCCATGCTTAGTCTGAGAAAGAACAGTTGTTCTCAGAACACTCCTCAGCTGGCAAACTCATCCAAAAGCATAGCCCTTTGCTTGACATCTGTGGGCAAGTCCATGGCTTTCATTCTTTTTACCTGTGATTAAGTCCTACTCTAGAAAGAAAGAAGAGAACTATAAAGGATTATTAGAATTCTATACTAACAAACTGAAATAACAAAATCACTGGTTGTTCAACTATCATGTGATGCTTAGAAACCGTATCATGGACACACATATACCTAATTGAATATCCAGCACACTTTTTGGAAAGAATCCTTTATTATTTGCATATCTAGAGAATTGTCCTGAGTTAGTCATGTTTTTATTACTCCAACTCTTGCCTGTTATAAATTAGTTCAGCTTTGTAGCTATCAATTTAGGTTATAAGGGGTTTGGTCTTTGACCAACATTTGTAGAGCACAATTTCCTAAGAAGTCAACTTTAAGGTAAGTCATATGGTTCAAATGTGAAATATTAATCCTTGTTTTATTAAATCCTCCCCAAATGTATAGTATCTATTCTTTGGTGATGTGATATATTGCATAAGCAAACTAACTCCCAGAGAACATACTACTACGTATTCAGTGTTTTAAAATTCGACCTGCTTCTGTATTTTAGCAAAATTAAGTTACATGACTTACTCCCACCACCCAGCAAACTTATTTGGGGCTGAACATAGTAAATGCCTCCAATTTTCTCTCCTAAACTATGTACTCTCTGTGTTGGAGGGATGCTGCTAAAAGCATCCCATAATCCTCCAATTATCCCATGTGATAATCCCCTCACATGGGAACCTACAGTTTGTCAAGATGTCAACTTGTTTAAATATTTAAATGGGCAGTTAATTTTTAGTCATCCCATAATTTTTAGGATTTTCCTTCATGTATTTTCAATCAAGGAAAAATATCATCTTTTGTGATCAAATGTCAATTTCTTTAAAACTTAAAATGCTACATGGATAGAAATGTTCCAGAGATCTATGATACTTTAACACAGGGAAGCTTTGGGTACAGCACACAGTAACAGGTCCCTAAAATCTGCCGGGCAGATTCAAGAGGAGTTATCTCAATGGATCATTCTACTTAGATCTTTTCCCAAAATTTTCAACATTTTTAAATACTCACCTGCCCTCATGCTACAAAACGGAGAGAGAAAAATTGGAGAGCAACAATTAATAAGATGTTTACCTATATGCTTATAATAAGAAAGCTTACTAATTTCAGCATGAACATACAGACATGACAGGGGTTTACTGAAAAGCAGCTTACCATTTCTTAGTAAATAGTGAATACAAATACAAAAAAGGAGGCTTGCTCACACATTCACCTTCATTTATTTGGCAAGCATCTGTTGTATGCCTCCTATATGCCAGCAATCCTGTTACAAGTACTGTTGTTAGCAATGAATAAGATAAACAATGTCCTCCTCTTACTGAGCTTATAATCTAGTTTGGGAAGGCAGACAGAAAGAAAATAACTAATGGTGGGTGGCAATATGGACAAAGCAGAAAAATGCAGTCAGGTACAGACAGAGTGGGGAGAATAAGGGTGTATGAATTGCTTTAAATAAGGTAAGATGAGGCAGACACAATTAATGAGGAAAACTGGAGCAGATAACTGCAAGAAAATGAAAGAATAAATGATGTGGATATTTGAAAAGAAGTCCATTCCAGGCAGAGGAAACGGTAAGTGCAAAATCCCCAAGGTAAGGACATGCTGAGCATGTTCACACAAGAGCAATGAGCTCATGTGGCAAGGACAGGCAATGGGGAAAACGTTAGAAGATGAGGACAAAGATAGAACCAGTAGACAGATCGTGGCTGAGCTCACTGGTTGTGTGAAGAACTTTGAATGCCATTCTCAATGAGAAGTGGAGCAATCACAAGATTGCAGAGAAATGACTTGATCTGACTCACCTTTCAAAGGATTAGTTTTCTTGCTGTGTGATGAATAAATTATAAGGAGGCAAGAGTGCAAGCAGGAAACCTTTTAGAAGGCTACCGCGATCATTCAGGCAACATTCAGGTGCCTGAGAACAGGATGGTAACTGTGTAGGTGGTAAGAAGTAGTGACACACTAGATACACAATCAGCCCTCACTATCTGTGGGTTCACATGTGTGGATTTCCCATCGATGGATTGAACCAACCGCCAAGCAAAAATATTCTCTTTTAAAAGGTGGGTTTGTACTAAGCATGTGGAGACTTTTTTCTCTCATTATTCCCTAAGAAATATAACTGTTTCCATAGCACTTACATTGTATCAGGTATTATATGTAATCTAGAGGGAATTTAAAGCATATGGGAGGATATGCATAGGTTACATGCAATGACTATGCCGTTTTATATCAAGGACTTGAGCATCCATGGATTTTGGTATCCGCCCTGGAACTAATCCTCCACAAATACCAAGGAACGACTGTATTTTGAAGTTGAGTGGAATAGGATTTGCAGATAGATCAAATGTTGGATATAAGACCTATAGAGCTGGGAAAAACGACTACAAAATGTTCCAGTTCCCTTAGTAACTGGAAAAGCATATCAGGATAATCAATGTGTCAACAATATGATTTCCTGAATATAATCCCTATTTATATTTAAAACAAGGGCAAAAAGTATCTGAAGTTTACAACCTTTCCTCTCTGGCCTCTTCGATTTATTTTACTTAGTTCTTAGATACTCTGACAAATCATGATTCTCTCTTCCCATTGTTTTTGCTACCTGTACATCTTTACCTCAGCAAAGGAACAGATATAGAGAGATATATAGATAATAGCAAATTTGTCATACAAAACCAGTAAGGCATGAACCTGGAAAACAAAAGCTCATAAGCCTGCCACCCAACTTCTATGAGGCTGGCTTTTAAATCACTTACACCTACAGTATAGACAGGCATTAAATGAGAGTATCATGGTGTTCTTTTTGAAGGTGCCTGAAGACAGGGGCTGTCAACTCTTTAAAATAATATCAAGACAACATCATGGAAAGCAGGGAGACCTCAGCACTGTGAGAAGAAATAGCAGTATCTCCAGTAGGCGAGTATGGGGCAGTTCCCTACTCAGGGCCTTTCACCTAGTCAAGGTTAATGGTGCGAGCTGCCACGGGATTGTACAAGCATCAGGAGCTGGCTTGTAATTTCCACAGGTTTGCTGTCTATGGCTGATGTCTGTCATTAAGTTAAAGCCAGATGATCCTCAGCCCATGAAGAGAGGGTAACTGTTCCGCAATCTCTGCCAGCATTTTCCCAGGTGGGTTCTACAGATCATTAACTACGCAAGATGCTCTGGGATGGAAAAAAGGGTTCTCTGATCAAACAAATGCAGGAAATGCTCTGTCCTACATTACTCTCGTAAAACTGTACAATGCTCTTCAATTAAAAGTTTTGTCAGGTCCTGTGATAATTAAATGATGAATTGTTTAACCAGCATTTCCCAACTTATTTTACCAATAGGCAAAGAAAACAAGGACCTTGATTAGGACAATGAGAAGAAGATGTCCATTTAGAGACAAATTGCAAAGGAAAACTGTCAAAACACTGAATAATTTAATGAATAGGTGAGAGAGAGGTAGATATCAAAGATGATTTCAGTTCTAATGTTGAAAATTATCTATTAAAACAACTGACCTCCAAATAAAAGAATTCTTTTGTTTCAAGTATACTCATCAGGCATTTGTTGACTGCTACATTTCACACACTAAACCAGGCACCATGAACAAGAACTATGAACAAGACCACTGCTGCCTTTGCACGACTTAGTCTACATGAGCCATTGTGAGGACTAGTCTGATAAGTGCAGGGGAGAGCCATGATTCGGAGTATGAATACATAACTGGAGTTTGGGAATGTGAACACCATTGCTCACAGAAGCTTTCCAAGAGGACGTCACATTTAAGATGAGCCCTAAAGGAGCAGTGCATTTTGGTTAGGTGATGAGAGAGAGAGAAGATTGTTCAGACATGAACAAGGTAGAATGACCAGACCAAGGCCCAGGTGAGTTGGGTCTAACTAAGCAGGGTAACTAAAAGAAAGGTGGTAAATTGCAGCACACAAGATGAAGGGGAAAACAAAGTTAAAGAGACCACTATGTGTCATGTTCAACTGCTACTGTGTGACAGGCACAAACATTCCTAAATGAACATAAAATACAGCTATTTCCAGAAGAAGCTCAGCACTCTCATCTCGTACATGAGAAAATTCTTCTAGACACCAGGGTGGTGGAATTAAAAGGAGGGAAATTCATCTCCTTTTGCTTTGGGATTCCTCTCACATTCAGAAAGATCATTCATCCTTTCTCGGACAAAAGAATTAGAAACTATAGGTGAATTAAAGACCACTGAACAGTGTTCAGAACTGTTAACACGCTAAGGTCTGAAACTTTTCTGGATTGGAAGTTTGAACCATGTTCTTAAATACTTGACTTTTTACAGTGACTTTTATCCTCCAGCAACAGTCCTTTTCAAGTGATCAAGGCATACTTCCGAAAATTAGAATTTTTGCTGACATATCTGAAAGGATGAAAAGGTTAAAAACTGGATTTAAATGGCTAGCTTTGTAAACCTGAAACACCTTTCTGCAGGCAACAGGGCTTTTCACTTGCTCACCCTTTACACTTTAACTCAGCTCAAGTTCAAAACTGTCTACTGCCTAGAACACGTTCTCCGAGTCCGGAGACAGTTCTCATGCAAACAAGCAAACACTCAATCTGTGTTTAGTGCCCATGGCTGTTACACTAAACTTCTTACCCCTGGGTGATACCTGACCAGCTCGGAATTCTGACACACCCCTGCCCTTCCACAATCTGCGTTCCACATTACTCTTCTGAAGAGCAAGTCAGAGCACGTCAGAACATGCCACTCCTCTGTAATGCCACATCTTGTCACAATAAAACCCAGAGTCCTCAGCATGGATTTCCTGCTGCTTCTGTGACTCTCCTCTTACCCTGGTGCTCTGTGGCACCCTGATCTGTGAGATGTATAGTTGCTGTTTTCTCTGCCTGGAACGCCTTTCCCCCAGACATCCAGGGAAAGAAGCAATTGCCCCAATATTTTGATCATCCCTAAACAACCTATATAACACCCCACAGCTAGCCATAGAGAACAGTCGGCCTGCCTGATTTAAAATGAACAGAAGATTTATCTACTTGTTAACTGGTATTCTAAATGCTTAGGATAGAGTCTGGCACAGAGTAGACACTCAATAAGTGAAAGAGAGAATAAAGGTCCCTAAAAAGTATTGACAGACCAACATGATGTATACCGGGGATCCAGGACACAAACCCAAATGACTATGAGGGCACTGTCCCTGCTACCCACCAACCTTGTTCCCAGCCTTCCCCAAATGTTAATTACCTCTGGGAATTAACCTTTCTGGGAAGTGCTAGATCAGATACGATGAAACACAAAGCAGCGTGGAGAAGCTGAAAGAGAGCAGAGAAATACCCTTCCTCCCTCACCCACCTCCCTCAAAACACTCACGACGTGGGCACTCAGTAACAAATGACTGTCTGGAAGCATGGCCATTTTTACTTCACTGGAGAGGACAGAGGTATAGGGGAGGTGACATTTTCTCATGACTTGGGCTTATACAATTGGACAAAGGGGGAAGGCAGTTGTAGCAGGAAAGGCAGGCTCTTCAAATTCTCACAAAACACAAATTCCTAGCTATGCTTTGGATGGGAAGGGCTCAACTTCAGGCATGTGGGGGAGAAAGGGTGGAGGGAAAAATGCTCAGACTATGCTATTTTTAAGTTATTTGGTAAGAATGGCTATTTTTCCCTCTGATATTCTTGAACCACGCAAATGTCATGTTTCCACGGGCTGCTGTCTGGATGCTATCAAAGGCACGGTTCTGAGGTGAGAGGAAGGAGTCACATGCTCATCTTCTCACAGGCTGCTACCGCTGCTGATTTGTTTAAAAGCTTTGTGACCTAGAAAGGAGATGTACGGCATGAATGATGCCCGGACTGCAGAGAGCATAGGGCGTCATCAGTCTATTTATACCTCCAGAAAGGAAAAAATGAGTACAGGGCAATGACTGTATACTCCAAAAACTGGGTATATAAAGATCATCTGGGAGAAACAATAAACAACACAGGGAGGCATGTGTGCCATCAGTGAGAAATAAAAGGTGAAGCCATATTCCCATTTTCCTCGGACTTTCCAAAATTCTGTTTGCTTTTAAAGAATTTCAAGTTAATCCCCTAATATCTCCCACTACTGTGGAAAGCATCTTGAGTCTGAATTAAAGACACTGCCACCCACACTCTAAACACTGGCTTCACTCCGTATGTGCACACATATGCTTACATTTGACTATAGTCTGCAACCATTTGGACATACTGTAAGTCTTGAGGAAAAATTTTCCAGGCTTAAGAAAGTATTTGGAAAAGCCTTACAGTTACTTTGTGACTTAACTCTGAAAGGGGGATAAAATGAGAAGATTTATACAGATTTGTGCAATATGGTAGAGAATTTTTTTTTTCCCCAAAGTATGTAGTTTGCTTCTCTTAAATGGTGGAATATTTCCAGGACAAAGCAGGGGAGAAAGCACAGGCCCAGCTGTTCACACTTACTCCTGCAGCACTAGAGAACTGGATGTCAGGCTTCACCCCCACACTTCCACTTGTTCTAGTGGAAGCAGTATGACGTGGAGCCCAACAGAAATGACCTTCTGAAATTTGCCCGCTTTGCTTTTTCCTAACCTGTTTATTTGTGCAATCTCTGCCAGCTTGATTTGCTTTTGGAATCATTTTACTAGCAGTGGCGATGGGTTCGCTGTCAGCTGGCCAGAGTATAAAGTGTTTTCTAAGGCTTGACATTAGGTGTTTCCTAGTGTAAGATTTACTGATACACATAGGCTCAACCCCGGAGCCTGGACTCCTTAACAGAACACAAGCTGATTCACTTTGAATACAACCAAGGTTCACAGTAAACACTTCCTGTTTCTATTACTGTCCAAATCTTCTCATCATTTCTGAAGCACACAATTTAAGGCTTGCTTCACCTTTTCCCTTCATCTGCTGAAATCCTGTTTGGTTTTAATTCACCAAGCACACACTCTCACTTCATCCTATTCACTTCTTCCACAGTCTGACCTGTTCAGATCAGAGAGAATGAATGAATGCTTTTAATTCTTTCATTCTGAAAATTTATAAGGTAGCTTTTGAGCTTGTAAATGTCAATAATTTGCTGTCAAGTCAATGATATTCTTCAACCAACTGCTACATATAGGGAAACACAGTAACTGGTGAATAAGATCAATGCATTTAGAATTAGAATAATAAAGTTCTGTGATTGACTAGACTTCTAGGATTGTAAACGGTCTGGCAAAAGTTTTGTTTTTCTTTGTTTTTGTTTTTTGCATGGGCTTGTGATTTTAAGAAGTATTGCTATTTGTGGTTCAGGCATATTCAGCATCAAAAAGTGGGCAGGGCGAAGGCTTATTAGATGGAAGACAGATTTAATGTACATGGAAAATCAGCATTCAAGACGGAGAGGTTAGGAGCTGGGAGAGAAAAGCAGGGCACAAAAAAAAACTCAGCCACGTGGACTTTAAACTAACAGGTACCTGATAAGTATTTGCAGGCTGATCACACAATAGAGGGCAAAGGACTTATGTGCTGTATCATCTGAAAACCCCAGGGGCAGCCTATTAGTACAGTTGGTTAGAGCACGGTGTAATAACATCAAGATCAGCAGTTCAGATCCCCATACAGCCTCTACATGCACCAAGCCACCAAGCATAGGAACTTCATTTTCAAGTGTTCAATAACTGTAAAGCTCTCTTGTCCTTTAACTTCCTGCAGCATAAACCCGTACTGCAAGGTCCTGCCCTCTTTTCCTTCTCTCACATTGCCACGAAAAAGCTAGCCAAATGAACCTGCCTTTAAATGGACATAAATCTGGCACATACAGAATCAGTTGGTTCTTTTAGTTGGTTATAGAAGTACAAACATTTAGGGAGAGTTTTAAACAATCTGGCAAATTTTCTGAGGCAGAGGAGTGATGTTCTGTAAGAAATTTTTCTAAATGAAAAAAGCTGACCAACACTTAATACCTATTTCTCTTTTTTAAAAAAGAAAGTTCATTTTCATGGAATAGGGTTTTTTATGATTACCATATTCCATCTTTAACTTATGCTAATGCATCTCTTTATAATTTTCAGCATAATTACCGTCAGGCAAAAGAAAGCAAAAAGACCTACTCAAACACATTTAACTTACACACGACCCCTGGTCTCCCCTGCAGGAATGAGGGGGACCACAGCCCTCAACCACACCTCCCCTTCGTCCTTCTCCCACCCTATTTCTTTCTCCCTTGCCATATCCCCCTCCCCACCAACTGCTCTGCAACATCTTAGAATGTAAAAAAGTAATATTAATAAACTTAAAAAAAAAAACTTACACGTGAGAAACGGAAGGAGATATTCTTGTGCAATTAAAAAACACAGGAAAAACCAATTACTGGTCAAAAACCAATTCTTTGGCTCAAATACTTCTTTCAGATTTTCTCATTTTATGTTTATATACCTGATCACACTGACAGTCATTATTTATCCCAGAAAATAATGAGTTAATTCCTAAATATCAGCAAGAAATTCCAGTATACCATACGTTCATAATTTTTCCTCTCACACATCTTTGACTACACAGGTAGTCAATTATCTATATTCGGGTGAGAGGTGAAGACTACAGCAGTACAGTTACGACATCTCCAGATGGGGATAAAGATTTTCTTTTCAATGTTACATTTAAATTAAATTTTCCTTAAATTGATTTCTATGCGACTTCTTGCAAACATAAATAAAAACCTGTAATGAGTGTTGACAAAACTAAACCAAAGGTAAATATTAAGAAAAATATTATGATTTTATGAAATTCAGCACATCCACAGAGGAGAACTTCAGTGTGGAATTTCCTTACCACTGACTGATGAATTATGAAAGATGATCATGGCCACCTTGAAAAAAACGATCCTTCAAGCAGGATATATACCCAGGATAACTCAAACTATTTGTTGTCAAACTGGCTTTTTCTTCAGCACTATCAGTGGGTAATACAGTTTTAACACATTTTTGTGCCCCAGCCATTAAATGCTCATATTTATTAAGTTTAAGCATACCTACCCAGGATAACTCAAACTATTTGTTGTCAAACTGGCTTTTTCTTCAGCACTATCAGTGGGTAATATAGTTTTAACACATTTTTGTGCCCCAGCCATTAAATGCTCATATTTATTAAGTTTAAGCATACACTTCGATGTTCAGTGTGTTAAACTGAGATAATGACTTTAAAAGACACCTCTTAAGGTTTTTTAGTTTTGACTTCCATTCTGCTAGATTTGACTACATTTTTACAAAGTACTGATGAACATAAATTTCAAAAGAAGCGTCCTACAATTTCTGATATTTAACAATTGCAGTGCTATTGACTAAATACTTCCATTTATCTCCCACATAGTAGGACTGCACTTCCCTGTCTCCTTGACATCTAGTGGGGCCACAGGAGGTCAGTGAAATGCACAAATGGCAGGCATCACTACCAACTAGAAGTGCTAAGAGCCGGTGTGTGATTTACCACGCTGTCTCCCCCAGCTCTGGATTGTGGAAGCACACGTTAAGTGGAATTTCCTTCAGAAGTAACTATGATGAGCAGAGTCTTCCTCCAACCCACATGGACATGAGGGAAATCTTTTTAGTTATAAGCCACTAAGAGCTTTTTTGGTTGTTGTTACTGCGAACTAGCTTAACCTATCCCAACTAGTATACATACCTGGTTGTGACTCAATGTCACACACTGGAAGTTTTTAAAAATATATTAATTGCAAAAGCCATTTTAATATGAAATATGTAACGTAAAGATTAAATTCCATTTTGGGGTAGAATTACATGTCTGGAAATAGATTTTCAAATTCTGTACGAAGTAAAGGGTTAACGAGCAGTTCAATACTTAACGATAAATGATAAAAGCAGGCGAGATGGGGGGATTTAGAGGTGTGAAAGGGTCATCTAGAAGTAGGCACTAACCTGAGAAAAGTAGACAAAGAGAAGACAAGAAGACAAAGAGACTGCAAAGAATGGAACATAATTCCAAACCAGGCTACACAGCTGGCAGGGCCTCGTACACCATGGTAAGAAGAAAAGTGTGCTGTAGACCCTGGGGACATTGTTAAGTAAATGCTCTACATGATCAGATCTGTAATTCCAAAAGATTTCTCTCTGTGGTTTGAAGGCAAGGTTGAGGAGAGGGATGGGTGGGAAGAGAAGGGTGAGATGAGATAAACAGAACTGGGAGGGACACATTACTTGTCCTGCTCAAAAGCATCCCACAAGTGACTGCAACTTACAGAATGAAATGTACATCATTCTCTGTGGTAAAAAATATCCTCCACTATCAGGAAATAGAGGTTAGTGGTCAAGGCCCCAGTCTCTGATTTCAAGCTCTAGTTCTGCCACATACTAGTTGTCTAATGTCCTGGATTCTTTTCTCCATTAATTTCTTCTTGAGTTTATCATGAAGACTAAATAAGATAATATATGTAAAATGATGTTAGCAAAGTATTTTGGCTCTTAGTGAGGGTTAACTTGTCAATCTAGTGCATTTTATGACCCATGCCATAAATAAACCATTTTGCTCCAATGTCATATTTTATTATTCTTCCTCTACTAACGATGCTGCCTTTGACTATGTCCTTCCCCAATCTACACCTGCTCAAAATTCCACTCACCCTTTGGTATCCACCTGTTAAATAAAAATTATAGGAGGGCATTGTTTTGGACTAAGTTCCTGCACTAGGTCCCAAAAGACCAGACTGAAAATCAAAACGGAGTCACCCCTGCTAATTCCATGTCACTTAGGCTGTGATCTGATCTTCCAAGAAGTTGCGAGAAAGATGTCAGGAGAAAGGTGGCCAGTTTCCAGGCCACCTTAAATCTTCAATAGGCAATGAGAATGAAGTTCCCTATGCTTTAAGGCTTAACCTGAAGTAATCTGATGTCATTTTCTATTGTTCTGTCTTCCTGTCCCTACCTTACAAAGACATTAACTTTGAAATGACCAATCCGCCTTTTGTTCTCTGTTTTGGCTTTTCTTTAGCCTTTTTCTGTCTATAAAACAAGCCTCCTCTGCTTGGCTCATTGGAATATTTATTATATATGGAATAAAGTGTTGCCTGATTCTAGAAATGCAATAAAACCAATTGAGATCTTCAACTAAACTGGTTGTAATTTTGTTCTTTTACACAGCTCAAATACTGTCTACTCCATGAAGACTTCTCTGAATGCTCCCGATGCCCCAGGAAATAATCTCTCTCAACTCTGAACTGTAACATAGTTTCTAACTGCTTCATGGCACTTGATTATATATTATTTGCAGGTTTTATTTTTCTCAACTACATTCTATTTTCCTTTAGCCAGCATTACTTCTTAGTTATCCACGTATATTCCCCAAAGTACTAAGTTGTAATGCCTTGAACTTACTGATCTCCACTGTTGAAGAATTCAAGGAATTAGATGCAATGCTAACATATAATTTTATTATGACTTATAAGTATAATATGGTTTTATTCATAAAGTGTCAGAAACAACAATTGTTTCACAAAACTGGTAGTCTTCTCCCCCTTTTTCCCTATAAATACTCAAGGGTTAAACAGGTTAAGTCATACTTCTACGATGGCATGGCATGTTGGTGACAAATCCTAAAAAAAGACTAACAGGGCCGGCCCGGTGGCGCACTGGATAAGTGCGCCGCTTGGGAAGCGCAGCGGCGCTCCCGCCCGAGGGTTCGAGTCCCACGTGCAGACCGGTTCCCGCTCACTGGCTGAGCGAGGTGCGGGGGCAACGCCAAGGGTTGCGATTCCGTTGCCGGTCCCCAGTCCGGTACGGGGGCAACACTGAGGGTTGCAAT
>NW_007731657.1:58258-59087 GCF_000696425.1 Galeopterus variegatus
ACTGGTAGTCTTCTCCCCCTTTTTCCCTATAAATACTCAAGGGTTAAACAGGTTAAGTCATACTTCTACGATGGCATGGCATGTTGGTGACAAATCCTAAAAAAAGACTAACAATCTCTGATAGGAAACCCCTAGCTCCTATATTCCAGGAGCAGAAAGGGAAGAAAGCTAATCTTCCACAATTGGTCAGATGGCATTCTTCACTCCCATAGCCATAAAGAAGTCACAAGGGAGATAAGGATACTTGTAAACAACTAGCTGTTGAAAAAGTTTGATTTTTCCCCAGACTCCTCTACCAAGTAAACCCAGTGTTCCTTCATACCTTTCATCTAGGCTGTAGTAAACAAACATTCAAGAACTATTGTGGGAGCGATGAGACTTATCGAGAAATACAACTGCACTTGAAAAGCAACTGGGCCCAGTAGTTTGATCATTATAACCTGAAAAACATATGGCCCAGCCCAGGCCTCAGGTTAAGTGATCAAATAAAATTAAGAGAGGTGTAGGGAACAGTTCCTGCTTACCACCCTGATTATAGCTTAGCTGAAGTAGGGTTTGACCTTTATTCTCCATGAACTTTTCACTAGTGCCAGACTCAAGCCACCCACAGGATCATGAAGCCATCTCATCAATTTCTTTCCCCTTAAAAATTATATTGGAATTTAAGTCTTTTGGAGGCCCAAACTTAAATCCTAACTCCTCCTTGTAAAACGTAAAGCAGGGTGGTATCCTAGACTTTAGAATACATCACTTTAACTTTTCAGACCTCACCACAAATGTAAACTCTTTCACATGCTCCTTGCATAGGTTTCTTTCACGCTCTATTAGA
>NW_007731657.1:59525-87007 GCF_000696425.1 Galeopterus variegatus
ATCAAGGCTTAATTAGATTTCTTTGAGTCTTATATCATACAATGATTTTTTTTAATTTCCTTATTTTTATTCAGTACTCAAATAAAAACAATCAGAAAGAACATATGCAAAAAAATTATTATTGATTTTGAAAGTATATCAAAATAGGTACAACAACAACAAAAATTAACACACAAAAAAATGTTGTTACAAAAGCAAAGTTCTATTAGGTATGTTAGCTGTCTGTTCCTACTTTTCCAGACTTATGCAACATCCTGATGTTTAAAACTATTTTGTCATGGAAAATTTGTCTCTAGGGTGGGGTGGGGTGGGGAGGGTGCCCATTTTGTTTTTAAAGTTATAATTTGAAACAGATAGTTAAACAATACAATAAACTTCTTGTACTTTGCAAACACTTTGATTTATGCATTGCAAGATTACAAGATAAAGACAGAAATATGTACTTGAAAGAAAAATTTAGTGGACACCCCTTTTGCCTACAGCATGAACAATACTGTAAAATCAAAATATTTTGCCTTGCAAGAATAAGCAGTCAGTAATACTCAGTGATCTGAATATTTTCGAGTTCAATAAGTCATACATCAAGCAGTTTTATTTGGTTTTCTTCAAATGTTACTATAGACATTTAAAGACAATTAAGAGATGATAATTTCCCCTTTCATGAATGTACAGAATCTATACTGAGTATAATAAAACTTCATGTTTCTCCTTTTCCTGTGTTGACTGGAAGTTAATATAAATAGTCGAAATACATACTGTTTGTCATATATGAATGTTAGGGCAAAAATAAATTTAGAGCATCTTTCCAGCTGAGTCTTGTTCTCTCCAACAATTAAATCTTACTGCTTTCATCCCCTTCTTGTTAAAGCAAAAGGCTTTTAAAGTCCTATCATCATCTTAGAGATGATTATAGAAAAATTATATTTTGAAACCAAGTGAACATTTCAATTTTTTTAACTTTCAAAGCTGATTTTAAAAACAGAAAATATTAAGTGACAAGAGAATCCAAGAATCACAAGTTTGGCTCATGATTAAAAGCAGTTACTCAACTGGATGCAAAGCACATCTCTGCATTTCAGTTGCGTCATAGGTAACAGGCTAACTCAGAAGCACAGCCCATATCCTATGTGATCAATATATTATGATAGGAAGCTAAATCGCGCCAACATTTCTACATTATAGCACACACCATATTTGTCCCTACTATATTTTGCATTGCTTTTTACATGAATGACTTTTGAGTAATATTTTCTTATATTACTAAATTACTAAGTGTAATGTCAACATCTGAAAATAATTATTTCGGTGTATTCACATAACCTGGGGATGCTGAGAAATGTTATTTGGCTTAAGATACAGCATAACAGCCATGACAATGCTGCTTTAACATTATATACAGCAGACTTCTTTAAAGGAGGAATTACTATTCAGTTAAAGCCTTACAGTAAATACTGAAAAGCTGATTGTGCTGAAGATAAATTAAAAATTTTAGCAGGCTGTACACCTGTGGATAGTTAGGAGCTTCCTTAATAGAGAAATGGAGTAACTTGGTGAACTCTGGAGAAAATAGCAGTAATTCTTTCCAGCAACACTCTCTACATCCAAGAATAGGAAGACTTTACTAGATAGAATGAGCTATTGGAGATCCCAAGAAAAGACAACATTAGCAACAGTCACGCAAGGGTGTGCTTTGGAAGACAATAACTACAGAACGATTTCCTGCTTTTACTGATAGTTTGAGAAAAACAATCCTTTCTCTTTACATAAAAAGAGGTTTGGCTAAATCTGGGGGGAAAGACAAAAAAAAAAAAAAAAAGCTTCCATCTGAGCAACTCAATTGAGTTGAGTTCATTTCAAACTTTTGAGCTATGAAGGCGAAAGGATGTCTATCATGATAAAATGCAAGCTGCGTGAGTACAGGTCCATTGGTCCACCCCAGGCCTGGCACCTAAAATATTACTTGCACGTAGTAGAGACACACTCAGTATTTGCTGAATAAATGAATAAAGGCTGAGTCAGGTGCAACACTTGTTCCCAAATGCTGGCCATAACAAAGTTTTCACTAATTTGCAGCAAAACTGCAAATAGAGGTCTGAAATTTTGTCACAAGCCACGTACTAATCTCTAGTCTCAAAGCTGATTTATCTCACACCACCCAACACCCTCAACTTTTTTTAGTGGCATAATCCAGAGGTACTCCAAGGAATCAGATATCAGCAAGCTCAGAAAACTGTCTTAAATTTTACCCAGGTCCTCAGGCAAGAGGGAAAGAAAAAAGGGGAGAAAGAAGTTTTCACAACCATTGTTAACAGCAGAGGAGTAACAATTAAAAATTAGCTCAACTATCTTGGGAAGAAGAAAAAAAAAAAAAAAAAAAAAAAAAAAAAGCACTGTCCTAAGGGGAAAAGTAGTTCGATATTATTTAATCCTAAACCTTGCTAAGGATTGAAGCGGGGACTAATTTACAATTATATAGAAAAGTTTTCAGTATCTGAAGAATTAGTTTCAATTTTCAAATATGCATGTGATCTCTACTGAGAATTGAAGCCTGTCTTGGTCTCAGCTCCCTCTGCAAGAGAGAAAAAATACAATATATTTGTGATCCCCTGAGAATGTATGTCTCATGGACCTTGGAACAGGCAGAGTAATGCAGCCCTTGTGGACTACCCTCAGAGAGCAGAGGTGACTAGAAACCAGAATCCTGGAAATGAAATCATTCATATCTCCTGATAAATTCCCAGTTCCTCTGACTAAGTATTTCCCCCCTTAATCCCAGACACTATAACTGTCAGTCATTTTTGGTCTGTTATTCCAATATAAGAAGTTTGACTTTAGCATCATAAAAGTCTTGGGAAAAAAAACCATTTTTGAACACTGGTGGGCTCAAGGGACTGATAATGGAATATAAACCTTTCACCCCTAAAATGGTTCTTTGTGAACAGAAAGCAGCATGTTTTTTCAGTATAAACCTAGCCTCCCTCCTACCCAACCCCGCCCCCCCCCACTCCTCCAGGTGGTGCTAAAACATCTAGCAGTTGCTGTCACTGTATCTGTAACACCCTAAAGAGTCTTTGAGAATGATCAGGGTAGTCTTAGAAATCTGTCAGCCCCCTTGCTTAGGACGATTTTCATACAATCATGGGGCATGTTGTTAAAATGCCTCTTTGGATTCAGTAGTCTGGAGTGGGGCCTGAGATTCTGCATTTCCAGCAACTACCAGGTAAAGCTGATGTTGCTGACCCATGAACCTTACTTTTAAGTAGCAAAGATCTAGTCCATCTTTACCTATGTGATTAGAGAGACATGACAAAAACTCCTCTCCCAACAAAAATCTCAATTTTGCCCATCTAATGCAATATCAGAAATACAAAAAGGAGGGGGGTGGGGAAAAAATCCAGGTTCCCTTATTTAACTTGTGCCCAGACCTGACATTAAATTGTACTAAGAATGGTTAGACCACATTTGCAGTCTGAAATTTGACCATTTCTAGCTCTGTTCCTATACTACATTATAAAAACTGTACATTTTTCACATGATCCTTGCAATAGCTATGAACTAAGCAGAGGAGATATAACTGATATTTTAGAAAAGAAGAAAATAGATTGATCAAGTTAAGTAACTTACTTGCAGTCTCCCAATTAGCAGGAGCCAGATCCAGGAATCTTTCTCAAATGTTGTGACCCCAGTCTAGAGTCCGTCCACTACAGCAGGGCCTTTTACACCACCCATCTTCCTTCCCTGCCAGACAAATTTTCTTTGATTTTGTTATACTATAGTTCCAGCAGTACGTATAACCAGTGGTTAAAAAAAAAAAAAAAGGAATATCAATGGCATATGATTGTTTGGGGTTCACTATTTCAGTACATATTGCACAACAAATGAATTTTTTTTAATTTGAAAGACAAGCCTAACTTCTGTTAGATGACATACAGCTGAATATTAGAATTATGATTCTCTAGATTTCATTCAACAGCAGAGAGATATTTTTAATCAATCTGAATAGAAAGGCTAGTCACAGATCATGAATGTTAGTAAGTAGGTGAAAATGCTACATAGTCAATCTCACAAACAGAGACTCCATAGGAACACACAGGAACAAGGAACGCAGTGGGATTCCCCACGACAGCGTGAGAATGGGAAGTATCTCCTGTTCAAACTATTCTCATAGACAGGCTCTTTCTGGAAGTGGAGTTCAAGAGCCCCCAAGCTGTTTCTGCTTTGTTTTCTGCTACAACCGAGCACCCAGAAAAATGCCTGGGATGTAGAAGGTGCTGTATATTTTTTAAATCAAATGAATAACCAAAGTCTTATTAAATAAAACAATACACAATGAGATGAATGTTAAAATGTGTTTAAACGTGGAACCCTCATTTCTTTCTTTGTAAGTGGATTCTTTTTCACATTAATATGGATTAAAGGTTATTTAAAAATTTTTAATCCTTGGGAGAACTAGAGACCCTTTGCTCTTTACAGACTGACTAAAAATTACTTTTTAGTATCTGAAAAATAAAATGCCAATGCAATAGATCCTACTCTGTACAAATACCATATTGACTTAGATAAGAGAAAGACAGCCAAAGGCTCACATTTATTTCAAGCATAATCTTCATGATATTGTGGGAGTTTTAATTTTTTTATTTTCCTTCAGATCTTGGTTCAATCAGCATTTTGTAAAAAAAAGTCTATCATAAGTTTTTCATAGCACCAAGTACTTCCCTTTCTTAGATCTCATACAATGTTATATGTATTTGTTTTACCTGTCCCTGCCAGTAGACTACCCTCCCTTTTGGGACAGGGATCATGCCTACTTTTGATAACGTGTATATCCATTGCACCTGCCAGGCCATGATCCTTACCAGGGCTAGGAATTACTAACAACTAGCCAACACACTCTAAAAACATTTAATTCTAAACAACTTCTCTGGCTCACGAAGAAAGACGACAATAGAGATTTCTTCAATAGTTTCTAAGGAGGCACAACACACACATGAATTCAAAGCCCCTGAGGAATTTCAATGGACACAAATTGTAAGTTTACAACCTTGCAAATGCATATGTCCCATCTTGGGCCACAGAAGATTTGGGGCACACGCAGTCATCATGATCAAGAACAGGCAACAGTCAAAAGACAGTAACTCAACTGAAATGCAGTAAAATAAAAAGAAATAATGAAATGCAGAAAAAAGAAGTCATCTTTAATATTCAAGTGTTGATTCAACAATCAACCAACATTAAACACTTTAATGACATTTAAAAACGATATCAATGTTGTACATTGTTTTTAACAATGTGGGAGCCTCATATTCCCGGTATCAGAAATACTGAGTCTGAGGAAGATCAAACCAAATTCAAGGTAAATGAAAACTAATCTGAGAGCAGAAAAAAAATACTGGTCCACCCAATTTTTCTACTTATAAGAATAAGCAATTCGTATTCAACATTGGTCACAGCGGAGGGAGAGAAGCGTACTTAAAACATGGGACTATCTAGGAATTTCACCTGTGCCTGCTTTCCCCACAATCCATCTATGCATGATAAATTTCAATATCTGGGAAGCCTGTAAACAGGAAAACATTCTATAAACAATGAATCTGAAGGCAAAATTGTGACTGAGAAGACATATATTTTGTCTATGTGGTTACAGAAATACCTTTCCAGCAGCACATACTTTTCTCAACCTTACTGAAATTATATTTTGTGAAGTTTTAAACACTTTCATGCTGTTCCTAAAATTCTGACAGTGAAATATGGCACAATATTTATAAAAGGTTTACCTAATCAGTTTCTGGATTAAAAACCAAACTGCAGGCTAAATAAAATTGGAAATAAGTAGCTGCTCTGAGAAAATAGAGTTAAATGTTTGTCAAAGTGTTCATAATTTTTTAAAAGTCATCCTGCATATAGAGAACCCAAGCAGAAGCCAAGGTAATAACATACGTCACCACCACTTGATGTAATTTTCAAGGCTGTGTGTCACATATGTATCCCGTACTTCAACTTTTTTTTCTACTTCATAATCTCAGATTTACACTTGTCTCTTAACATTAGGAACACAAAATCTCCAGTTTTTCTAAGGAGCAGGGTTGCCTGTCCATCATCCTCCCACCTTTCCTCTTTCTTAATAGAACCCCAATTTGTGGAGGTATCTACTCCTCTCCCATGTAAGCCAGTGTCACAGGTCTGCTGTATCCCATCAAAGGTCAGTTTAGTCATGGAGTGACTCCACCGACCTTTGCAGAAAATAGTTCAGAACAGGTCAATCAGGCTAACAAGATAAAAGAATTTCCTGAGGGTACAGGGAAAGCGGTGTCTCACTCTTCATCTACTCATTATGTTTGGACAGGAGGTCCGGAACTGCTTCACCTATGTCGCTACAGAATGAGACAAGGCTACAGGGAGGAGAGCAAAACCTAGAGAATTCTGTGGAAAATGCAGCTAGAACTCCTCGATAAACTCACTCCTAAGACCTTCTAGACCTCCATTTGTGAGACAATATACTTTTGTTTTCACCATGTATATCATTTTGTGTTTTCTACTCCTTGTGTGCAAAAACATTCTAAAAGATACATTTCTATTATTTAATAACCATTCACCAAAGTTCTGAGAACATTTTAGCTAGTAAATGGCAGGGTACCAAATCAAATATTGCTTTTGAAATATAATACAAGTTTTTTAAAAAATATGGTTCAGAAAAATAAACTAAGGAATTGGCCCTCTGAATTTTTATGAAGATATGGAAAAAAGGAAGAAGAGAAAAATAACTGAAGCTCTTCTTTTTTCTTTTTGAACCACTTTATTGAGGTATGATTGATATACAACAAGCTGTACATATTTAATGTATACAACTTGATGAGTTTGGAGATAAGCATATTATCTGTGTAACCATCACCACAATCTATGCCATAAACCTATCCGTCACCTCCTCATTTCCTCCTACCTCATTTATTATTTGTGTATGTGTGTGTGATAAGAACACTTAAGATCTATCCTCTTAGCAAATTCTTAAGTATCAACACAGTACTGTTAACTGTACACAACAGACTGTATACACTAGATCCTTATACCTCTCGTTGCTTTTTTTTTTTTTAAAGAAATTTCCCAGAATTTCACATAATCCCGGAAAAACAGTGAGAATCCAATAATGTATTTAGAGTAACTTCTTTGTTTTTTGTCATAGAAAAAATAGTATCTAAGTACCTGGTGAGCAGGGAAATCAAATAGAGCCACTTCCATGTGACTTTGAGCAAATCTTTAACCACCTCAGACCTCAGCTTGTTCACTTGTAAGTAAAAACTTATTTTCTGGTTCAGTGTTTCGTCATCACTGGCACATTATGACTGCTTTTTGCAAAAGATTTGTGAAGAAAAAAGAAACACTACTGCTAAATAACTGTACATTTAAAAAATGCTTACAGATTAGTACTTGAAGTCAGGTTACCAGGCCATTCAATCTCACTTGTTTTAAAACTTCGGTTCAGTTATCAGCAAACAGAAACTTCAAACCTTACAGCAATGGCAAAATGTGTTCTTAAACTAAGGTATTAAATGAACACATTTTGTTTCAAAAGGTTTATACACAACCGGGAAGATATGCACACAGATTATCTTTGATTTCTTGATTTCTCTTAGTTTATTTGTTTACTTTATGGTATGTAACTGAATTTTAAAGAATTGAAATATAATTTAATACCATAGGAAATGTAGACATATCCATGTACATCTACATAGCAGAAGCGTGTGTGTGGTGTTTGTTTTTTTGTTTTGTTTTGCTTTTCCTGACCAGGCACAATGCAGGCCCAATGTCCTAACACTTAACCCACTTCATTTCACTTAATCCTCATAGCAACTCAAACATCCCCATCTTAAATGTAAGGAAACACTCTTAGAAAGGCAACTAAGGAAATTACTTTGAGATCATGGAGCTACTAAAATCTTTCACCTCCAACATTATATCCTCTCAAATGATGAGAACTTTTTCCCCCACAGGAACCTACATGGCAGAACAAATTTCAGTGAACAACAACAAAAAAATCACCTTATAAACCTTTACGGAGAAACTGTTTCTGGAATTTTAATTATATACAATTTAGTTCATTCATTCTTCTTGTACTGTCATCTCATTCTGTATCTTTTATTTTCAAAACATAAAATCAACCTGTTTCAGACAGAATTATAGAATGGCAAATAAACAAATAAATATGCAAACTACATTGGAGTAGTGATGAGGATGGTCAGATAATGTGTCCCCAACAAATGAGAAAATCTGAGGCTAGTATTACTCTCAAAATTAGAACGATAGAGATATTAAGAAAAATCTTCTGAAGAATCCAGAATATTTAAATATTGTGGCAGTAACTGCAGCCCACAAAGAGTGACTTGCGTGGAGCTGAGGAATGAGACATCTGCAGCCCTGTGCAAGAACATGGATTTAAGGTAGTTATCACACTAAACATCCCTCTCCACAGAGCAGCAAACCAAAAATAAAAAGAAGCCATAAATATTACCATCGCTGCAACACAATTCTTTCAAGCTCAGTGAAATTATGTTTATGTATACTAAAACTAGGGAACGGAAGTGCTCAGGACTCAGGTTGCAGCCAATACTTACATATACAACAGGGTATGATTCACTGCAAAATGTAGTGTGTGTTAGAATAAAATGCTAAATTTCTATACAGTAGCCCATTTCCACTTTGCTCACTCCATGCTTTTGCGGCTCTTCCTTCCAGTGCAGTGCTTTACTTTTGCTGTCCAGTAGTGAAATAATACACCCTGCCCCAAAACATACAATGAAAAGTTTGGGTAATTAATCTCCAAAACAAAATGGACAATCTTCCTTCAGATAAAAACAAACAAAAAAATTGTTAGAATACAGAGCTTCATTTAAGGCATGGTGTATATCAAGAACTAGGGGATTATATCAAATTATTAATATTAACAAAACTTCCTTGATTAAAACAAATAGCTTGCAAAGGATGTAGTTTAGGAATTTCCTATACCAAGAACCATGAGTGCTTTCTTCCTCCCTGCACAGAAGAGAGCAAAGTGAGTAGAGTGTTGATTTGTTGCATTAACATTTCACTAAATACAGACATGTTTGCAGGGATGGGTGTGTGTGTGTGTGTGTGTGTGTGAACTCAGACGTATTAGGAGAGGCAGAAATAAACACAAAACACAAAAGAATCTTCCCAGTGTAGCATTTAAATGTGTGTGTGTGAGAACTCGGATGTATTAGGAGAGGCAGAAATAAACACAAAACACAAAAGAATCTTCCCAGTGTAGCATTTAAATTTAATAATAAAAGTTCCCAATTTTATTTTCTGTATTCACTAACCATGGGTATAAATACCACTTTCCAAATTTTCAGCAAGATTGTCTTCTTCTACTTCATATACTTTAAAGCAGTTTTTCAGAACTTGTGCCCAAGGTAATAGATTAATCAAATTATATCAGTATGGGTTTTTCTTCAGCCAATTTCCCCAGCATCAGGAGAATGAGAGGTCCAAAAATCCTTTTGTTGTATTTTTACAATCCTTTAAACTAAAATACATGTGGGTTTTCTGCTCCTTTTCAGATAATTTGTTCTTTTTATAAAGAAGAAATAAAAGCAGCAGTAAAGGGTGCTTGGCAGTTAACCACACTTTCAATTACAGGCACTGTGTTACTGTTTATCTCTGACAGACATGGAAATTTCCAAGACTGTAAAGTCTGCCAGGCCCATTAGAGGGAGCTACAGGGAACATTAGTTTCATGGCATAAGGTATTCAGATAAACCACTGGTGGAAAATGCAAGTGACCCAAGAATATTAATGTAGGACAGGGAACACTTCAAGTCACTGGGGTTTGACTCTGTAAAACACCTGTAGATCAGCATACCCCTGCATAGCCAAGAGCCATTTGTGTCCACCAACTTTTGATAGAACTCATACATGGGGAGGCTATTGGGGCACCTGTTTTTATGAAAGCAGCACACTATAAATTGCTCACCAGCATTTGGAACACCTGGACGCAAACTGTCTCCTTGCAGCTTTCAATGCTTTTCAAACCATGCAAGATGATGCAGCCGACTTCATGAGACAACATATGAGCATGCACAGAAGAAATCCAGATGATGTGGAGATATGAGGTATTAGTAGTTGAAATCTAGAAATCTAGAAACGATTATTAAATTTCTCCCATATTATTAAGTAATTCATCCTGTGTAAAATGCTAAACCATCTAAAACAATTTCTAGACTGCTTAATTTCTTAGCTTTTTTTTTAAGCATACATATCTGAAACAGTTTAATCATGTTGTTTTCTAAGCCTTGAAATCAGACCTGTGCTAAAGACAAAATGCTCACATCATCTTCAAAAGCAATCAGTACTTGCCTTTTACTGAAGGCATTTAACTGGTATTTAAGCAAAAGAACATATTTCCCATTTAGGGGATAAAAAAGGAATTGTTTCAAAATTTTCGAAATAAATTATACTATCACTACTCCAAACACTTTAGTAATCTTTAGTTTTATGTTTCTTTGATTTTCTTAAAGGTAAAAGTTGCTTCACTTAAAAATAAACAGCTGGAGAACTAATAACTTGTCCATGAAGTTCTGATTATCATATATGCCTATGCTAACGTTATCTCACAATTTTAGAACTTTAATGACTTAAAATATTGTGAAGATTTAAATAATCGCTTCCTTTTCCCTTTCAGGAGAAGTTGTTGTTGGTATCACATTTCAATATTTTTTTTTTAAATCATGCACCATGCACACTGTGTTTTATATACAGTATCTCTAATTTTCACCAATACATTGCAATAAGAACGTTATAACCATTTTACATCTTTTAGATGAAGAAACCAGAGGTTTGGGAGTTAAATGACTTGTCCAATGCCACAATTCTAGAAAAGAGTAGGGAAGGCCAAGATTAAGTCCAATTCCATCTAGATCCAAAGCCTACACAAAACCCACTCTCTAGCCATACTACCATTTTGCTACTGGTCATGAAAGCACAAACACCAACACTACTCTTTAACATCCTAGTCACTAAATTCCTTCTCAAAGTTTTGAAATGTTTGTTTTGTAGACTTTTGTGGCTGAGAAGATCAGACTTTGCAAACTTGTTTTATGACTTCTGCACACTGGTCCTGATCACCTGATTTCCCGGGAAAAGCCCTAGGCCATAGTATTAGAAAAACCTGAGCAACGATTATGATTCGGCCAGTGGTTATCTGTATGATTTAAAGCAAGACTCCAAACTATTCTGTGACAAACATCTCTAATCATCCTCTAAGTGTCTGCAGCTGTATTTATGATTCAGCTAACATGCCTAACACTTCACACAATTGCACTCTCAGAAGCCACAATTAGAATAGTGAACATACATTCCAATATTAGTATGAATTTGTTGTTGCAGGGCCAACAGAATTGAAAAATGCTAGAGGCCTTTTCTTTGTGATAATCTGGACGAAAGAAAAGATGTAAGTAATTCAGTGGATTATTTAAAAAAGTGAAAAATGACATGAGGGGCACAATTTATGGAAAGCAATTTACACTCTATTAGGTCAGAAAATTCCAATCCTAGATTTATGTTCGATTATGTCTTCAAGCCACATGTAATCAATGATTTTCAAAAGTTCAGGGTAGATACCGGTTGGCCATAATGTCAATTGATACTCTTCCGTTAGGGACAGATATTTCTGGATGAAAAGTCAAAAAGTTTACTTTGCCTTAAAAAATTTTAAATGATTATTCTTTCCCAAAGATCAGATATTTTAATGAACTCTGAAAGACAATGAAATAGTGTGCTAAGCCACATATATTTTAATAGTTAAGCACTGTTTAAGCAATAGAATTACCTTGGCTGGATTCCTCTGATTAAGTGTACTGCTCTCTAAAAATGCCTTTGTACAAATATGTTTACTTGAGAAAGCGACACTAGCAAACAGTTAAATACCATATGCTACAAGTCATGGAAAAAAGAGTTTAACTACAGTTCACATAAAACTGAGAACTCAAAGGAAGGTTATTTTGAAAATGTACACAAATAAATTTTTAAAACATTTGGGGGCATTTCAGAGTTCAAGCCTACAAACATAAGGCAAAATGCAGCAGATGTTGGCATTTGGGTGTTTATGTTATTCTGTAGATGTCAGAATAACATAAAGAAACAGTGTCTAGGATATATGGGACGTAAATTTGATGCTTCAGTATTTGAGACAAAATGAGAAATAAATGATGGAGTTAAAAAAACAAACTATCAACAATAATAACCACAAAAAGTAAACATACTCTTTCAACCAGTCAAATCTATATATATTAAATCTCTCTTTTATAATCCTTCCCCCCCCCATGTGTTTCATATGCGGTAGGGGCTCAGCAAAGTGTTTATTCGGGGATACTTACCTTCTCATTTAAAGTGAGCCTATTATATTACTTAGGATCATTTTCCCACCCCACAGGGTTAGTTGGGTGAAACTGCTCGTAGCTTAGGAGAACATCTCATAGAACCTCACAAACACAGATGTGACTAGTACGATATTCACATCTAAATAGCCTTGCATTCAAAATGTTCATCTCAGAAGGCCCATCCCCCATTCCCTCAAATTATTAACCATTTGAAACAGCACTCTACCAGGGAACAATTTGAGACAAGGGTTAAAAATAAGATGACACAGCCAAAAAAGTAACTGTTTGAAGAAACAAGAAATAAGTAAGTCAAGCGCGTGTTTGCCATTTTTCTGACCTATATTTATCAAAGCCAATATTAAGCAACGGAATTCAATTACACTCAAAACCATTACTTAATAAAATGCTTACTCATACTATCAACTATATCCATGAAATCCTAACAGAGAATTCATACAGTAGAATCAGAACAAGAAGACAGGAAAGGGAAACGTTAGTAACAACAATGTTACTTAGAGTCGACATGTTCCCTAAGTCCCAATTACAATATCTGCCTAATAATCTTTTCATTTTAAAACTGAGATTATGTTAAAACATGCTTTTATAAAGAAAATATTCCTGTAATTAAACTCCTTTTGATGGCACTCATTCAACTACTTTTGAAATAGAGGTACAAAAGGAAACAGTTTGCAATCTGAACACTTGGATGTATGAAACGTCTCTGTTATTGCACGTTTACAGTACCACGTTTTGTAACATAAAAAAATACAAAATTATGGACTGTACTTAATATACATATTAATTATATCCCCCTTTCATCTTCTCATCTACACTAAAAGATACATTTTTTTTATCAAAAGTTGAAATAATGAATATTCAAACAATATGATTTGATTTGTGATGTTTCTCCACAATTTAACAGATTACAGCAGGAAGCAGACCCTCTACGTGGAGGACATGACCTAAACAATCCATCACCAAGTCCTAATAGTTTAGACGTCAGGACAAAGGTAGATGTGGTTCGGCCAACCAGAACCACCTACGTTGGATTTACAGAAATAATTCCTAAAATGTATACATTTCTGTTCCGAAGAAGAGTAAGAAATTCATTATTGACTTAAATGGTTTGGGAGGATTACATTGTATTCTAGATTTTAAAAAATGTTATCAAACAATGCAATAATAATAATAATAATATGAATGTGCCTTTTTAATTCTGGATTTAGATAATCTTTACTTTTTACAGTCTATCCTATGTGGAAATACATTATATGGTTAAATTTATTAAATAAAATTTAAAACACCTGTCTCCTTTGAGAAAAATGTAAGATTGTGAAGTCTATTTTCTGCTTTTTCAAAGAAATTATAACACACTGCTGAAATTGAACATAATCTAATATCTGAAACTGGTAATATTAATACGATAAGGGCAAATATTTTGGCAAAACGAATTTAAAATAATTCCAAGAACTAAGACATATCTAACTCTTAAGAAGAGCTTATTTGAAGACACAAGAATGAAATACTGACAGAGAAACATGCCTATTAAGCACAAAGTCAGTTCCCAAGGCCAAACCATAGCTATCTTCTATTTATTGTATTTCCCAGTAACACACTTTCATTTTACCTAGTCCTTAAAGAGAACTTTTAGTACACTGTTGTGAACCTCAAAATATTGTCCATATAAAAAAACCAAAGGCATACAACATTTCTACCTTCCTTAGATTGACGGCAACTAGAGATCAGGGACCAGCACCACGGGTTTTCTCAGATCAGACCCCAACACCATACAATACTCAATTAGTCCTTTATCAAACTTTTTTCACTGACACGCACATAAAGACTTCTTAATTACCTGCTGAACCTACGTTAGAAGAATTTCCGAAATTTGTGCAAACACCATATCTCTCTATGTCCCTTCACCACCCAGTGTTCTTTGGCCATCTTTAAATAAGATTTCAAAACTAGACGAAATAAAAGTGAACCAACTATATCAAACTTTTTGCTCCTTTCATTATGGAGAACAGCCAATAGTGCCATGAAGTCTAATTTTAACCATTCATGCAATCATGTAACAGCGTTGAACTCTTAATGACTTTTCTAGGAATCTAACATCTTTACTTTCCAAGCCTAATGATGATATGAATGCAAAAATTTGACTTTACTGAATGCAAGTAATCGGATCTAAGCTTCAATCACATGCAGGAATTCTTCTACCATTGCTGTGGGACCCAGCATCAGTACCCATTGTTAAGGAGAACAAACTACTTCCTCTAGTTTTCCCCCTTAATAATGAGTTAAAATATACATGTCACTTTCCTTATACTGATTCTACTTTTTTTTTTTTCCTTTTTGTCTTTTTTCGTGTCCGGCAACGGATCGCAACCCTCAGTGTCGCGCCGGTACCGGACTGGGACCTGGCAACGGGATCGCAACCCTCGGTGTTGCGGCCGCACCTCGCTCAGCCAGTGAGCGGGAACCGGTCTTTATGTGGGATACGAACCCTTGGCGGGAGCGCCACCATGCTCCCAAGCGGCGAACTGCAGCAGTGCGCCACCGGGCCGGCCCTACTTTTGTTTTCTATAGCAATACGTCAGTCCTTTTTTTTTTTTTAATAGCAACCTTGTAAATAATTGGAGACAGGTGTTAGTCTTCTCTTCTCTAAGCTACACAGTCCTACTTCCTCTGTTTTTTTACATGATTTCCAGACTTCTGGCACTCCAGTTTGTCAATGTCCTTCCTAAAATTGTAGTGTCTTGGACAGAACACAGTATTCCAACTGTGATCTGTCCAGTGTGAAGTACGTCAAAGATATTACTTCCCCTGATGTGGACACTCTTATTTCTATTTATACTGCCCAAGGAAGCCTTAAGGGTTTTTCTTTCTTTCTTTCTTTTTTTTATTACATTGTATTCTAGATTTTAAAAAATGTTATCAAACAATGCAATAATAATAATAATAATATGAATGTGCCTTTTTAATTCTGGATTTAGATAATCTTTACTTTTTACAGTCTATCCTATGTGGAAATACATTATATGGTTAAATTTATTAAATAAAATTTAAAACACCTGTCTCCTTTGAGAAAAATGTAAGATTGTGAAGTCTATTTTCTGCTTTTTCAAAGAAATTATAACACACTGCTGAAATTGAACATAATCTAATATCTGAAACTGGTAATATTAATACGATAAGGGCAAATATTTTGGCAAAACGAATTTAAAATAATTCCAAGAACTAAGACATATCTAACTCTTAAGAAGAGCTTATTTGAAGACACAAGAATGAAATACTGACAGAGAAACATGCCTATTAAGCACAAAGTCAGTTCCCAAGGCCAAACCATAGCTATCTTCTATTTATTGTATTTCCCAGTAACACACTTTCATTTTACCTAGTCCTTAAAGAGAACTTTTAGTACACTGTTGTGAACCTCAAAATATTGTCCATATAAAAAAACCAAAGGCATACAACATTTCTACCTTCCTTAGATTGACGGCAACTAGAGATCAGGGACCAGCACCACGGGTTTTCTCAGATCAGACCCCAACACCATACAATACTCAATTAGTCCTTTATCAAACTTTTTTCACTGACACGCACATAAAGACTTCTTAATTACCTGCTGAACGGTGGGCGCAGCACCAAGGGTTGCGATCCCGTTACCGGTCACGAAAAAAGACAAAAAGGAAAAAAAAAAAAAAAAGAAATATTGCATGATGAAAAAAATAAATCACTCAACTACTATTAGCACCCATCTTCTAGTTAAAAGAACAACAGCTTATGTATGTCATCACCTTGTTTGGTGATTAAAGATAAAAACTACTCCAAGAAACATGCACTACCACCAGTCATTACTGGTCACCTAAGCCAATCCAGGAGTGTGCCTCTTTGAGTACTCTAAATTCTTACTTTTGGCAACCCAGGTGTGTTCCTGCAAATTCAAAGTAACATGTTCTTTTGTTAATTCTTTCAAACAAATGACACAATTCCACAGACTGTCTATTTGCCTAAGACTAAGTGCTACATTACTAGTAAATCTAAAAACATGTCATCACTAAGGATTTCCTGAGCATGCTAAGTCCTCATTTGGCTTTGAAGTGTGGTTGCTGTGCTGTGCACAGAGACACAGCAAATTGTGAGGGCCATGATGAAATTTAGGATGGAATCCTGTTGTCATTGCATCATGATCCACTGTCTTGAAATGAGTGCTCTATGGCTGATATTCTGTTCCTTTTAAAAAATCATAATCATTGTTAAGACATCAAAGTTTGTTAGTAGCTGTTTGGAAATGTATATTTTTCTATTATTTTCCAGTGAGTAGATATCTGACATGTATACTTAGTAGCTCCAATGGAAATTATTCATAAGGCAATAAACATTATTCGACACTACCTCTCAAACATTTTTTTGTTTTGCATAAATAGGAGCACATCATTGTTGATTCATTTGTGAATTTATGTTAATAATTTTCAATGACAGGATGTTTTTATGAGATAAAATCATGTGCATATGTTCAAATTCTTAGCTTACAATGTGCTCAGCAATTCACATATGGTTTTCTACATTTATTTGTATTTATTGAATAATTTTCCTACTGAAATGGAAACTTATAATCTAAAGGAAGCAATTAAAAGAAGGAAGGAGGAAGATCGAGAGGCAGAAAAAGTGAGAGGTCTGCTGATGTAAATTACCTCCTCCAAATATAAAAGGAGCAAAATGCTTTGCTCCAAGCTGATGTCTCCTTTAACCACTACTTTTTCCTTTCTCGTCTCTACCCCTTCTTTTTCTAGCAACTAAAAATTGACCCAAATATAAAAGGAGCAAAATGCTTTGCTCCAAGCTGATGTCTCCATTAACCACTACTTTTTCCTTTCTCGTCTCTACCCCTTCTTTTTCTAGCAACTAAAAATTGACCACCCTATTTTACAGCCAATCTATGATACAGCAAGAAGTAATATGATTAAAAGAATTTCAAGCTAAAAATTACCCTTTAAAAGTTTTACTTTGGTAATATCTATTTTTCCTTAATTCGTGTTTATCATGGTTATGCTAAAAAATGTAAAAATCCAACACTTCCCTACTTTTAGTTTGCATCATCTCTCACCAACTTCCACTTCACTGAAAGACACTGTTATTTCTTCATTCTTATGCTAAACACAATTACTCCACTCACATCCCAGTTATTTCTCCCTTGGTTACTATTGTATGTACTATGTGCTCTTCCTATCTCTCTCCCACCCAAATGAATAAAAACTCCACCTTCTAGTCCTGTCTTTCCCATCCCCAGCCTTACCTTGGAACGTGCTCGAGCACAAGTGCACATCATCTCAGCCAGCCAGCTCTGCACACCACAGGAGACAAGAAGCTGGTGGGCTGTCTCTGGCTCACAGGCTACAAAGGGAATCAGACTTTTAAAAGGAGGCAGGGTAATGTAGGTGGCACGGGGAAGATGAAAACAAGAGATAAGCAAATCATAGATCGGTCATTCGCCAGTGCTGAAACCTTACGCATGAGAGTCCATTCAACCTTCATAATTATTTCTACACCAGAATTAATGATTCTGAAAGTCTGTTTTTAAAGGAACACCTTTGTTTGTCCAAGTGCATGAGGTTGTTTTCGTCTGCCACAGAAAAACAAGTTCAAGGCATTATGAAAAGTGTGCTCTTAAAAAGAACACTTCCATCTTAGCTATATGCATAGTGTGAAATATTTCAGGATTAAAGTCTCAAGAAAGAAGTCAACCAGGACAGATATGAGCACATATGAATGAGTGTGAACATCATATCTATGAGAGAAAGGAGAGAGAGAGAGAGAGAGAGAGAAAAACTGATTGATTGATTTGGGGGGAAAATTGAGTTCCTAACATATATGACATCTAATTGCTGTTATTTTTGTAACTTTCATATCTATGTAGATACAAGGATTTATAGGGCTCTACTTTAAATCCGTGTACATATTTACTTTATATATTTTATAAATATGTATACTTTATTAAACTTTTCATTAGTATGTATAAATACATTTTGATAAATGGAAGGCCACATTTTTTTAGAGACCAGAACATAGAGTATGGTGTTATAATTTGATACTGTATATAAAACCAAAAATAACTAAAATCAACCCAATCTTCACTGGCTATGTATTCCAATGATTTCCAGCATTTCAAGTTTAATATCATGCCCCTGAAATGTTAAACTATCACTGTAACATAATTATGATAACAAATTACATAAAAGTATCAGTTTTACAAAATTATAATCTCCAAAAAATATGTGTGTGTTATATTCTGATAGTCACAATTAAAGAGTAATCTTTATGGTTTTAAGAATCATCTCCAAGGCAGGATAGAGATATGCTAGTAACTCAGGTTTCCTTTAAAAATTCATATATTCCAAAATATATAAATATGTCTTTCCTTTGGGACTGTTTAACAAAATTTGCCTGTTTTTACTTTCTTGGAAGGAGACAGACAATATAGTCTTGGTCAGTGAAAAATTCTCTAGTATTCACCTAAGTCTATACACAGCTACCTTCATATTCTTATATATTATTTTTAGAAAACGACCTTGGTGGAAATAAGTATTTTTTTTTTCCTGACAGAGAATAATATTTTCTAAAACAGGACACTATATATGTTATAATGGGTGCCCTCAGTCACAACATGCAATAGAATAAAAAGGCTTATTTTTGTTCAAAGGTGTTAGATCCAGTGTATAACTTAAAAACTATATTAGAATCCTCTCTTCTAATTCCCATTTGTAATTATAAAAAAAGGCACTTCAAGGGCTGAGTTCTCATTTTAATAGACTAGACAGCAGCTAGTGCTACCCTAAAATTTAAAAATAAATGTAGAAATAGCTCTATCTAAAAACGAAAGTGAAGCTGAGACTTTTCAATTATTGTTATACAGGACATTTATACTATTATATTAGTAAAATGTCATCATTTGGGTGGGAAAGGAAAATACAGTTATAATGCAATCTGAGCCAAATTATCCTAGACAGGCTCTTCTCAGAGTTTGGATTTTCTAAATATTTCCCACTCTTTACTTTATGCTGCTCATTACCAATCTATGTTTTTAGGACTTCAAAGGCCAGCTATTCAAAGGAGCAAGAAGCTAGACGGACATGAAACCTGAATACCACTCTAAGGAACACAGAGTGCTCTGGCCCAGCCACAAAACCAGGCCTCATTTCACCTCTCCCACTTCCTGTTAATAGCAAAGGTTAGAAACAGATTCTGTTTCCAAGCACAAAAGTGAGCATGTCTTTTTTTTTTTATTACCAATAAAACGGTGAGCAGCACACACAAGTACAAGTGTTTTATGCTATTTGCTTATTCTATACCAGAGCTATAAACCCTTAAGACAGATGGCAGTATAATTCTTAAATTGTACAGATTAACTTGGCTGCAGTTAACTCAACAAACCTCATAGCCAACAGAATAGTCTCACAGTCTTGAGCTGTTATCTGGTGTGAAAACACATTTAAATCTGATAAAGACATGTATGAAAACATTAACTAATTTGATCATCAGAGTTAGAGCTACTATTAGTATAACATGGCTCCTGAATATCAAAACATGAAAGTTATATTTCCTCAAAGGCAAAAACAAATGGGTGAAAAATCAACTTTAAAAAAGAAAACAAAAAAAACTAGAAAAGTGTGCAAATATATGTGCCTAAAAATCAATGCCATAATATTTTGAGGTGGCTAATTTTGAGACTTTAACAATTTGGGGACTCATGGAAGATATGTTTATCTAATATAGCTATTCTATTTAATTTATCAACACCCTTGCGGTTTTACCATTTCAACGTCCTCTATTTTACCTCCAACAAACTGTGTTTCAGCTCATATTTAAACACCTTGAATGATCAAAAAAAGCATCTCTTTTTTTGGCCCTAGTTTCTACTACTTGGGACAATACTGAACAAGTCTCACACTCATATACCTGCCCTTTCCCTATTCCTATTACAGTCCAAATGCTGTCCAATTTAGGGTATATGAATAAAGGGCAAGACATTTATTTTTTTATTGCCCAATAACTTATCTGGAATGTGCTGACAAAGTGAAATAACTATAGCCTTACCCAGAAGCGACTAGAAGCCTATATTCCTAGAGATAAATCTGCTGTGCATCCAGGGGAACTTTCTGTAGCACTGTGCAGACAACCCTTCAGCGAATCTGCTCCACGCAACAATGAAAAGTCAGGCTGATGTTTCCTAGGCAGTGCTCTTTACAAATCTTTTTTAAAAAGGCAACCAAGTCTTTACCTGGGGCCTCCCTATCCCTTCAATACATGTAGAATGGCCTTGAATGCCCCCAAATTCCAGTCAGTTGAAAACTCCTGACCACCAATTTTATTCTTGGCCAAGATTCCTGCTACGTGTAATTGCCAGCTGAATTTCATTCTTCTTGGACACTAGCATATTCCAGGGCTGTCTCTACCGCACATCATGGCAACCTCAGCATGAAGCTCAGACCATTCTCATGTGTCACAAAGTTACAGTGAGAGAGGAGGAACAAGTTCTAGGGTCCCACTGGGCAATAGGGGGACTAAAGTTAACAGTAATACACTGTATATTTCAAAACAGACAGAAGAAAGGATTTTGAATGCTGTCACCATAAAGAAATGGTACGTGTTTGAGGTGATGGATATGCTAATTACCCTAATTTGATAATACATCATATTCATGTACTGAAACATCACACTGTACCCCATAAATATGTACAACTATTTCGTGTCAATTAAAAGTAAATTTTAAAACATTTTAAAAATTCAAATCATGCAAAAAAATAATGTAAAATTTGGAAGTAAGCATTAACGAATTTATGAGAATTGACTGAGATTTGAGGATGACGATACAGGGTATTTATAGGTAAAAGTCACATTTCAGTTCTCTGCCAGCCCTTGGTCCCCTGTACCTTCTCCTTCCCTTACTCTTCTGCAAGTTGCCAAGAATGTTCCAAAATAGGCTCTCTCTACAGTGCAGATTTTTCTCTCTTTGCTGAAGCCTTGGTTCCATCTGATGTGCAAGCCCTTTGGGAATAGGTAGATGGAAAAAATGGTGTTCTTTCCATACTTGTACCATATCTAAATATTTTTCCATACTTTTTCTAAGAGAAATTCTGGTGACAGTTGTTAAGTCAGTAAAATATTCTTCACCTGATTTTTTAAAAAGTTCCTAAAACTACCCGATGTCACTATCTCTCTTCAGTAATATTAAATTGAATCATAGGATTAATGTATAATTTTAAATGTTATTCATTAAATAAATATACTAATTTATTGGTCTTTAGTATCCAATAATGACTATATAAAATGGGGGACTATACAAATGTAATATTTATATTTTATCACAAAATAAAAGCAGTAGCTATATGAAACAACACACCTTGACATTATTTTGTGTCAAACCTGACATTTTGAAATGCATCCTTGCTGTTAAGAAACAAAGTTTCTTTCTATTAAGAAACTTGGTAGAAGTGAGAGACATGAAAAAAGTTACCTTCAGTGTACAGCTCTCCCTTCTCAATAGCAACCCCAAAAGAGATGTCACGGCACTTTAAAAACCACTGCTCTAGCATTTTGAAAAGGAATTTTCTTCCAGTTTTAATTATTAGATGGCAAGCCATTATTTTAAGGCACAGAGCACTTAGTTTCTTTAATCTATAATCCCACATATAGAAATGTATCTGGAAAAAATAATCAGAAATGTAAACAAGGATGTCTAAAAATATTCACTTCATTATATTTATATTGACAAAACCTGGAGATAATCAACAAGCCTAACAAGAGAGAAATGCTTAAATAAAATGACATAATCATATATATAATATTAAGTATACAAGTGATATTTGCAGACTTTTAATGTTGTAAAAATGGTTATAAAATACAATTAATATGAAATATAGAAAACCAATTAATATATAATACTATCTTAATTATGTAAAATAGAAAAGCCAAGGTCAAGAGTTTGGATCCCCATCCAGGCAGCAGCCCCAGCCCACCCCCCCACCCCCAAAAAGAAAAGCATTAATGAAGTACTTGGAGAACATTGACAAAATATATTAATGACCATTATTTTACCTTCCATTCTCCTTTTTTTTTTTTTTTTTTCCCTTTTTGTCTTTTTTTACTGACCGGCAACGGGATCACAACCCTTGGTGTTGCGCCCGCACCGCGCTCAGCCAGTGAGCGGGAACCGGTCTCCCCATGGGATCCGAACCCTCGGCAGGAGCGCCGCCACACTCCTAAGCAGCGCACTCTCCAGTGTGCCACCGGGCCGGCCCAACCTTCCATTCTCTTATTTCATGAAGGACTTAAGCTAACCATCGTTTAAAAATGTAACTACATTAAGTAAAATTTAAATGAAATTGATGAGGAAGGTCTATCACCACACTAAGATGCAGCCAGTGGTGAGGTTAGTTCACAAAAGCCTACCATCAAGTTTGGTGCACATGACTCATGTCACAAGCTGAGCACTAATAATGCGTGCAATCAGTCATATGACATACAGTCCTCAAAGCCACAATAACAGATAACCTTCACTGAGTGCCTATTATGCACCAGACTTTGTGTTAGGCAATATATACACATTATCTCATTTAATCCTTCCAACACATCTAGGATTGGTATTCTTGTTATACCCATTTTACAGAAGGAAAAATTGAGACAGTTTAAATTGAGAGGCACTTACAGAGAAGCTCTGGGGACATTCCTTACCTGGTAAGGAAGATTCCTTACCTGGGAAAACTAGAATAGCTCAGTGCAAAAGGAGAATGGACTTAGGAGTCAGTCTGGAATTCAAATCCAGGCTCATCCACCTATTAGCCTTCTATTATCTTAATAATAGTAATCTATAATTAAATCGATAATTGGCATTATTGTTATTATAAATAGATAACATCTATGTGCAAGGCACATACATGTGTGCTTTATATTAACTCATTTAATTTTTATAACAAAACTCAGAGACAATGTAGGTATAGCCTTCTATTATCTTAATAATAGTAATCTATAATTAAATCGATAATTGGCATTATTGTTATTATAAATAGATAACATCTATGTGCAAGGCACATGTGTGCTTTATATTAACTCATTTAATTTTTATAACAAAACTCAGAGACAATGTAGGTAAATTGCCTAGAACATATTATAAGCATGCTCCAAATATCAGCTTTTATTATCCTGCATTTTTTATATCAAACATGTTCTATAAATCTTGATCTGTATAACAATTGTGGGGCGTGTGCATTCTTTCACACGTTTAGTAGGGCAATCACAATGTTTTAATTGCCTCCATGAGTAATAGGACAATTCAGGAGCAGTTCTGGCTGGAACCGGGTAGATGAACTCATCCAGTTCCTGACGTCTCTTCAAAGTTTAAACTACCTTTGACAGACAAAAGTCCACGCTTTCATTTTCCTTTATGTATTGCTACCATAGAAAATTAAAAGAAGGGTTAGTTTTACCTCTCGTGACTATGGTTGCTACTGTAACTTTGTAAAATATTATTAAATATATCAATACCTGAAGATATGATTTGTGGCTTAGTAATCTGTTTCCAAATCAACTCATACTAAAAATTCAAAGTAAAACAGAAAAGGAAACTACATCATTCTAATATCAGACTTAAAATAACCTTTTTCTATAATAGTACTTTTGTGTTCTGCAATTTACTCTTTCAAAAAGTAAAACTTAAGGACTGCCACATAAATGTCACATACATAACTCTACCAATGACATATCAAGTACAGGGGTAAGTTAAGTTAGATGTACTTACTTATAGATGTATTTACTTATATGTATCAATATCCATATTACAGCATAAATTCTAGCTGCAAGAACAAAGTTTCTCATCACTTACACACATTACATATATGAAGGTACTTCAAAAAGTTTGTGGAAAAATGAACTTAAAAAACAATTCTTTCCATGAACTTTTTGACTAGCCTTTGTACCTTGGTTGAGATTTCAAAAATCATTTGTAAAATCTGTACTTCTGTTTAAATAAAAACAACCAATTTTAATCCCTAAATAGGATAATTTTTTTTATATGGGAAAAAAATCAAAATATCTCTCACCTTATGTACTTTGAATATAAAATTAAGAGTGTATAATGTGAATTTAAATAATTTTATAGCTATACAAAGTTCTATTTCTAAAGGAAGCCTAAATTATATTTAAATTAAATTTCTCTTTCTAAAGTAAAAGTAAGTATAGCCTATAGTTGTATATTCATGCTCATACACGTATGAGGTACCTGAACAAAAAATAATTTTCACATAATTAAAAAAAAAATTGTCTAGAAATTTAAGAAATCAGATAAGGTGATTTCTGATTTTTCATAATTTCTTGAGGGTCATAAGGAATGATAAGAGCATTCAGAGAAAGCCTAAAAAAGATACAACTGACATACATAGCAATAAAGAATTAAGTTGTTTTATATGGCATGTGGGAAGTAATCCTAAATTTGGAGTACTTTAAAGCACATGTAACTTTAGAAAATGTTATTTATTCTATCATTTCTAGCACATAGTGACTGCTTAATGTTTCCTGAATGTATAATTCTGGCTTTATTTTAAATTGTGACTATTTAGTGAAACATGCACACACACAAAGGTGGGTTGTACCCACTTATGTCTTAAATATATTATTTTAAATTTATGTCTTAAATTCATTTATTATTTCACTTATTGATTAAATTATTGTTTATTCTTCCTTGAACACTTAAAATATATTAAACAGCTCTTGGGAACAACAGAACAATAAAGATAACTCACAAGAAAGAAATTTAATTTAGTTGTCAATTATTCTGCAGAGGAAAACTAACCTAACAGTAGTTTATTTTTTTGTTTGTTTTAATATAATTTAGATCACTATCAGATCCTTAAACTCAAGGTTGTGGATGTCTACAGGTGAGAATTTTCATCTGTTTTTAGGTCTTTTATTCCTTCTCTGTACACCACAATTTTACATACATCCATACATCAACTCAGGAAATGTTTCTGCAACAAAAATTAATTCTGTGCTGTGAATATTGTTGATCCATAAATGCACACCTTAGGATTAATAACCTTTATTTTACATTTATAAATGAAACAGGGATGTGGCTCATATGTGCTGGGTTCGAATCTACCAAAATGACTCCTTTTGAACCAAAGTTTCAAAATGCAGGTAGATATTAATTCATCTTACACGAGGAGGTTAAAACCCAAGAAACTGAATATCACATGCAGAGTCACACGCTAGTATACGTCCGAGTATGAACTGAACGCCATTTCTATCTAAAACTGAAGCCCATGCTGCTCTTTTGTCTCTGCCCCCAACTCTACATATCCCACAAAATTTGCTCACACTGAACCTACAGAACCTAAGAGTAATTTGTCAGCATGTTACCAAGGAAAGAGGAATTAAATAAGAGGAGGCCAAAGGCTTATTCAAAGTGAACTGAATATTTTATCAGAAAATGATCACCTTTTGGGGGGGTGAAATGAGTATAATCACACCTACAGAAAACCTGATGGATTGTAGCTTGGCTGTAACTACAGCTGAGACACGTGTTTTATCTGTCAAACTAAGAATCAATGCCAAATGAGAGCCAAAAAAGGAGCGTGGGAAAGCCTGTGGTTTGGGGTAAGGGTTAGGGAAACAGCTGCTATGGGCATGATACAAAAAGAAAGTAAAAAATAGAAAGAGAGAAATCAGCAATAAATAGAATATAACTATCTGGACATTCTGTGGTTTAAAAAGAAGGTCTTTAAATAAAAGATATTTTGCAGAGTTAAAAACATGTGCTATTAACCTTATCAGCAGGCCTGTAGGGTTTGATCTTTAGGATCAAAAAGTAATGAGTATTTTATAATCAGTTTTATTATTCGACATACTTTTATGTCTAATAATGGTTTGTATTTGTTTATTAGACTCAAAAAAATCAACCTTTGGCTTTTAATAATGTCAATTACTACCCTCAGTTTAAACCATGAGAAAAGATAGCTACCAGAAAGAAATAACAATAATTCAACATAACTGTGTTTCTACTGTGTACAAATATTTGTATTTGTGCCTGGCCCAGAGTAATAAGACAAATAAATGAGTCTCTGTTTTTAAAGAATTTAAAGTCTCAGAAATCTGTATGTTTCATTCTTCCAGCAAGTATTATCTATTTTTTTTGCCAGGTACTGTGTTTCATATTTTAACAAATCTGATTATTCAAGAAATGTCTTAAAATTTGCTTCTACCAAAGGGTGTTATATTTATATATATAAATAAAAATGTATATATACAAATAAATATATATAATGTATAAATATTGTATGTATGAATATTATATAAATTAAACACACATATATATAAAACAAAACTTCTTGCACCCTCACAACTTATAATTTAATGAAGGCAAACTACCAGTAAAAGGCTGAACTGGATTTTTAAAAACCTACATTAGAATGGTAGGACTAGGAGACTTTCTATGCCATAACTTGGAGAAAACCACTTAGTGTGATGGAACCTCATTTTACTTATCTTTTATTTTGATTATATCATATAGGGTGATGTACAAGATTTTTTTCCTACTATATAATTTTAAATCTATAGCTATCTGTCCTAAATGTACTTCTATTCACTTGCTAAATATCTGTGTTCTCAAGAGCACTTCTTTTTCTACAGACTCCTGAGAAATTCTGTCTACTTCCACGGACTTCCTTGCCATCAGTGGATGAATGATTTCAAAATTTGTACCTTACAGACATATAAGAACATATGTAGAGATAAATACTGTACTGTATATTGACATACATTATCTTCTATTCATATATATTATATAACAGCACAGAATTCCTCATTGCCCATCTCCCCAGAATCTGCCAGTTTTCCTTATCTCAGGAATAATTTATTATTTTCCATCATCTTCCACCTAACTACTCAAGATAAAAGCCTGAAAGCTATTTTTGCCTCCTGCCTTTCTGTCACTCCTTGAAATCTAATAAAATTTACAGAACATGATTTTTTTTTTTTTTGTCTTTTTTCGTGACCGGCAACGGATCACAACCCTCAGTGTCGCGCCCGTACCGGACCGGGACC
>NW_007731657.1:87713-95499 GCF_000696425.1 Galeopterus variegatus
AGGGGCTTCGGCAATAACTGGTACAGACTTTTAATTATGCAAGATGAAAAGAGTTCTGGAGATGGATGGTGTCGATGGTCCGCACAACAATGTGAGTGAACTTATTAGCACTGAAATGTACACTTAAAGGTGGTTAAAACAGTAAATTTTACGTTATGTATATACCAAAATTTAAAATATCAATTATAAAATAAATGCCAAAATTTAATGTCAGATGTCAATTGAGGAAACAAGAAAATAATTCCAACTTACTCTTAGATCATTAGCTACTAGCTTAGAAAATGGGGTAAATGGTGTTGTTATAGAAATAACTTAAGGGGATTCAGCCTGACAGGGGAGAAGAGTATGAATTGTCAAATATGTTGGATGGGAACATCTAAATGGAAATGTTTCATAGGCATCTGGAGACAATAGATAAGGGCTCTGTGGACAGAACAGGAAATATGCTGGGTTTTATTTTAGCACGCAATTTTTGGGGGGACAGGGGCATAGGGGAGCTGGTTGTCATGTTCAATTCTGAGCTGTAGATTTTAAGAGATATTTTTAAAATATTGCTATATTGAGATATTTTTGCTAGATTTTTGCTAGATTGCTATATTGAAATATTTTTTCACATTTTGATACCTCTGAATTGGAGTGGTCTTAAAATAAACAACACCTTTTTTCTGAACAGCATTATTGAGGTACAATTGACAAATAAAAATTGTGTATATTAGAGGGTCCATGTTACTTTGGTTTTGTTCTCACCAAAATAGAAAATGAACAGCATCTTTTGATGACAAACAGTAGTTGGAATAACAGAAACTAACCCTAGAAAGCTTAGGGCAGGGTTAGTCATAGAATGAGGGACAGACAGGAAACAGTGTAGCCTCAGGGAATAAGCAGAACCAGAACGTGAAAGCCCCGCTGTCACTCAGACCTCTCTCCCTCTGCATCCACTCCCTATATCTGTTGCATTCTTTCTGCAAATTGACTTTCTCTGCTCCTTAGCCCTACAGCTTTGTGTTTTGGACACGACTGACTTAACTCACCTTTGGACCCAATGCCAAATTCCTGGATCGGAATCTCACTGTTCAGCTTGAGTCCAACTGAATACAGTCATGATAACTGAGTCATGCCAAACAAGTGTGGCTTCCTGAGGATGGTTACAAAACATACAGCCCAATACCCCTGTAAGAATTAACAATGTATCCCAAGGAAGAAGAAAGATGTTATGAAAACCAAGTCAGGCAAAAGGACATCTTTAGCCTGCGGAGAAGACTTGAGAGTCCTAAGAGGCAAACAGAACAGAAAATAAAGGAGTCACAGTTACAACAGGGAAGTTTCTGACTCAAGCAACAACCATCCTATAACAATATTCTATTTAAAAACTTTGGTATATGAAACAATCTATTTACAATCATTCAACAAACATGCAGAGCTGGAATTTTCATTTAACAGAAAAACCAAAGCTAAGAAGCTCCCTGACTTGCCTAGTATCAAATAACTAATATGTAGCAGAATCACAACTGGTACCAATGTGCATTTGGATCCAAAGCATTTCTCTTATACACACATCACTTTGTATTGACCTGAATGTGATGTGCACTCTTTCATTCCAGGTATTCAAATAGTGGCTAAGTAAACATTTGTCACAGAAATACTATAGTAACAATTACTATTTGAGATGGGAGACTTATTATCTCACCTCTCTGATTATTTCCATCTATAATATTTCATGTTAAATATTTTTAAGGTATTCAAATAGTGGCTAAGTAAACATTTGTCACAGAAATACTATAGTAACAATTACTATTTGAGATGCGAGACTTATTATCTCACCTCTCTGATTATTTCCATCTATAATATTTCATGTTAAATATTTTTTATTCAGTGACTTCATGTTGAAAGCACTCGTTATAAACAGAGATGAATACATTCTTCATCATTTCCAAAAAGAAAATGTTCTCTATCCATATCAAATTGTTGGTAAGAATTCTGTTTTCTTTTGTTTTTAAGGAAAAGAGATCTGGTTCATCTTTAAATAAGAAAGCTAGTTATAAGTAAATATATTCAAATGTGAGAAATGACATTTTCTAGAAAGAGTTGTAGAAGTGCCCAAAGTTGATGAAAATAGCTAATATAGAATTTAAAAAAGGAAAACCTATTGGAGGTTGAATGTTGCTTGTAGCTTCAACCTGTTATTGACATACAAACATAACAACCATTAAGAACTCAAATGATCTAGTCAATATTACTTTCAAGCTCCAGATTTCAGATGCATCAGTCCAAGAATCTAGGTGAGAGGAATTCTGGTGGAGATTATGGTAACGTAGCTGAAGCCCCCACTGCCGTGAATAGCTTGGGTCTGATTTGTTTGTCCTAGCCTATCAATTTATTAAGTTTGCATAGGATTTCACTTGAAATAAATATTCCATTTCTAGAAGGAAGAGAGGGAGGAAGGAAGCAAGGAAGGAAAATATATAAGCCACCCTTTTAAAGCTTTCTATCGTCCACATCCTCAATGGATTCATCATTGCACTGAGAAACTATGCAGCAGAAATAATGTATGTACACATAATTAATGTTGTCAAAGATTTTAAATTTTTTATGACACAAAAGTCTGTTGAAAGATTTGAGATATGTGTTAAATGAAATGAAAATTATGATAAGAGAAAGAATGGCAGTAAATTATATAATCATTCAGGATTATATATTTTCTTAAAAACTCGTTTATGTAGTTTACAGAATACAAACATGTAATATTTGAGAAGAAAATTCTGAATAGAGAAAAAATAAGAACAGGTGTTATGTTAAAAAAATTATGTATAAATCCATTTAATCTTTAAAATAAAAATGAAGAATGATCATTATGAAAAGAAACTGTATAATGAGTGCCATCTGCAAATTAAAGTCAGCTTGAGCCAATTTTCCATGCAGAAAAGTATTGCCCTTAATAATGAACTGTTTTCTAAAACTATAGAATCAAACAGCAGTTGTAAATACCAGAGTACCCAACATCATTAAAAATATCAAATTTTGTAACTATAAATTTTCATTTAAGACATATAGGTCCTACACCAATATTTTATGAAAGGAGACTGTTGACATGTTTAAATTTTTTAATTTCATCCATACTGTTATAGATTTCCAAAATATTAAGTTATATATGTGACTTTTCTAATAAAGTTTTACTTAAAAGAAAATACATTTTATTATACTTTGGTACAATAGAAGTCTGAAACATAATGAAATTCCACACACATACAGACAATTTTTTTTTCGCTGGGTGCTGGCCAGTATGGAGATCCAAACCCACGACCTTGGTGTTATAAGGCTGCACTCTAACCAGCTGAGCTAACCAGCTAGTGCCACGCCACCCCCCAAATTTTTATATTCTAGCTGCTTTTCTTTGTGTAGTCAAATAAGTACAACTACATACATATGGAAGACACTGAAAATAATTTTTAAAACAATTACCATGTTAATAAAATTTAACCAGAAACTCTAAAAATAAGCATTACCATATTCAATTAAAGATTTAACTCTAAACCACAGAATCTTTGTATTGGAAGGAGTTGGGGAGTGCTGCTACATCATCCTATATCTATTCAATCTAATCCAATATAATAAGCAAGACCCAATAACAGCACCAACCCCTGTCTGGGAACCTTGGTAACCAGCTATACTACATGATAATAGTGCTCATTTTACTAGATTTAGAGCTACTACATTTACAGACCAAGAATACCTACATAAGACATATCAAATTAACTCTATCCCCTTCTTTTGCCTTTCTAAAAATTTAGCCATTCAATTGGACTCTAACTACTTAGTTGCTTGATTTAAAAAAAAAGAAAAAAAAGTTTTTAGTGAACCCAACCATGTACTTATGAGAAAAGGAAATAATATTAACATCCCACTATGTGCCTGGCATTTTCGAAGATGCTGTAAGCATTATCTTGAGATTAAGTAATAACATTATGAGATATGAAGTGTTATCCCAATTAAACAGATGAAGAAAAAGGCACAGAGATGCTAAGTAATTTCCCCTGGGTCACACAGTTGGCAGTCAACATCTGCCTTAATCCCAAAGTGTGTGTAATACCACTGTGAATCCCACCTCCAATAAGGCAAAGAAGCTTAAGACAGGATGTTTATCACATAGACCAATGCAACAGAATAGAGAACCCAGACATACATGGTAAACTAATCTCTGACAAGGGCAGCAGAACACACAATGAGGAAAAGACAGTCCCTTCCATAAATGATGCTGAGAATACTGGTTACCCATATGCACCAGAATGAAATTGGACCCTTATCTTACACCATATACAAAACTTAACTTGAAATGACTAAAGACTTAAATGTAAGACCTGAAACTATAAAACTCTTAGAAGAAAACAGAGAAAAATCCCCTTGATAACAGTATTGACAATGATTTTTTTGGATATGACACCAAAAGCATAGGCAACAAAAGTTGGAACTATATCAAACTAAAAAGATTCTGTGCAGCAAAGCAATCAACAAAATGAAAGGTAACATACAGAATGGGAGAAAATATTTGTAAACCATATATTTGATAAGGGGTTAATATCCAAAATATATAAGGAACTCATAAAATTTAACAGCAAAAAAACCAAATAACTCAATTTAAAAATGGGCAAAAGACTGGAATAGACATTTTCCCAAAGACATGCAAATGGCCAACAGGGATATAAAAGGTACTCAAGATCACTAATCATCAGGGAAAGCCAAATCAAAATCACAATGAATATTACCCCACTCCTGTTAGGATGGCTATTATCAAAAAGATAAAAAGTATTGGCAAGGGCGTGGAGAAAAGGGCCCCTTGTACACTGTTAGTGGGAATGTAAATTGGTACAGTGATTACAGAAAACAGTGTGAAGGCTCCTCAAGAAATTAAAAATAGCATTATCATATAATCCAGCAATCTCACTTCTGGGAATACATAAACCCAAAGGAAATGAAATCAGTATCTCAAACAGATACCTGCACCCCTTGCTCATTGCAGCATTATTCACAATAGACAAGATTTGGAAACAACTTAAGTGTCCACTGATGGATGAATGGATAAAGAAAATGTGGGGTGTGTGTGTGTGTGTGTGTGTGTGCGCGCGCGCGTGCATGTGTGTATAGTCAGGCACCACCTAAGGATGTTTCGGTCAACAATGGACTGTATATACAATAGTGGTCCCATGAGATTATAATGGCTGTGTCATATGCCCTAGGTGTATAGTTGGTTATATACATCTAGGTTTGTATAAGTATACTCTATGAGGTTTGCACAGCAATGAAATTTCCTAATGATACATTTTTCAGAATACACCCAATAAAATATTTTACAGCCATAAAAAAGAAGGAAATCCTGCCATGTGCAACAACACAGATGAACCTGGAGGACATTATGCTAAGTGAAAATGCCAGACACAGGCAAGTGCCACATGATCTCACTTATATTGTGGAATCATAAAAAGGCAAACTCATGGAAGCAAAGAGTACAAGGGTGGTTGCCAGAAGCTGGTGGGGGGAGGTAGGGAAAATAGGGAGATGTTGGTCAAAGGATACAAACTCTCAGTTATAAGATAAATAAGTTCTAGGGATATGATGTACAACATGGTGACTATAGTTAATTATGCTGTATTGTTTCCTCGAAATTTGCTAAGAGAGTAGATCTAAGTGTTCTCATCACACACACACAGGTAAGTATGTGTAGTGATGGATGTGTTAATTAATTTGATGGTGATAATTGATAGGTTCTGAACATAACCAGTGCCATTTTAGGCACGGCCAAGCATAAAATGGCCCCAACCCTTCCCTATGGCCCCAACCCTTCCCTACTTCCCTTACGAGAAACCTCATGATTTCTGAGAAACAGAAACCCTTTTGCTTCACAAGGGCGCATTTCTCCACCCTGGTGCATAGCTTCTGTATTAGCATATGGCCCCTCCTTGATTGTAGCAGCCGGCCAGTGGCACCCTATATAAGCTCTCCCACCCCCACACCTGGGCTGCCCTCCACTCTGAGCACAGCCCAGCAGATTCTTTTCCTTTAATAAAGCTTGATGGGTACCCGGCCTTTCGGCTCACTCTCTTTCAATAATCATTTTACAATGTATACCAAATCATCACATTGCACACTGTGAGCACATATGAATTTTATCTGTCAATTCTCTCTCAATAGAATTGGGGGAAAAGACAACAGGATGTCTATGATGTGGTCAGGGAAGTAAGACTGCATGAGATAAAGTGCAGGTGCTACGTACGAGGAGCTCAGGTAAACGAGGATGAGCTGTGTAGGTTCAGCAGGTTTGTGAATGAGATGAACGTGGAAGTAGGGCACAAAGAACAAATGGGAGTGTAGTGAGTACAGAAGAGAAACTGAGTCATCCTGAGGACTGGAAGCAATGCAGGTGGGAAGGAACCTGGCAGGCTCCCAGGAAATGGGACGTACTGATTGGGGTAAGGAGAGGATGTGCACAAAGACACCACGAAAGGCCTGGGTATCCCTGGAGGTAGATCCTGACATGGCGGAATCAACAAAATACATAGAGCAAAGATGGAGAGAAAACTGTGAGAGGACGGAGGAGGATGAGTAAGAAGCAGTCATTTACGTAGTATGGATCATACTTCCTACGTCCTCTTTCCCTTTTTCCATTGCCTGACAACTCTCTCTCCTTCACACTGAGTTCAAAGCTTTACACAGAAAAACTGATCCTATATTCATTCTCTCTCTGAACAAAACAGCTGTCAGAATGAATGTTCGGGAAAGAGATTACAAAGAAAAAAGCCAGCAGAAAACTCTGTATCTGTATCAGCAAGCAGTAGGGAGACATCATCAGTTCTTTGTCAGGCGTTAGCCAGTAGATAAATGCATGTTTTAAAGAAAGGATTTGTGTGCTAGTTTCTGTTTAAAAAAAAAAAAAAAACAATATAAGCTACACAGATGTGGAAAGGCAATGGTGCCTGGCAAGTAGACAACAGCTCAAGAAATATGAATCATGCCTGGTCGGAAAATAATTTGGACATACACAAATAGGGTGGACTGAGATGGACAGGTCAAAGAGTTAAACCTCTAGGAACTGCTATTTCCATAAGAGAAATACTACCTAAAGCCAGATCAGTGGGAGGAAAGCTAGAATTGCTAATACTATTCAATATAACCAATAAATCAATAAGAGTATTTATGAGTGTCTATCATGTATATAGTACTTTCATAGGTTTAATTTAGGATAAAGAAAAAATTAAAAGATGTGGTTCCTGACCTCAAGGAACTTACAGTACTAAATTTTTAACTTGGAAATTACCAGAGTTTTCGCCTTTTTTCTTTTAACCCACATTTATATGGCTTTTCTACATGAGTGTGATCTTATTAAATCCAGGACCCAAATAGTTTTAAGCCCAATGCATCTCCAAATTTATAATTAAGTCACTTTTGCTAAAATTTAACTCAGAAAAAGGGGGAGAGAAAAATAATATATCCCCTATGAAATAAAGGTATAAACCTAATGAATTAAGAGAAACAAAAATACTTTAATAAAATACGGATGTTGTTTAAGAAAATGACACATTCTACAGAGATATTGTATGACTTCTGTTTTAGTTTCTCTCAAAGTTCTGATTCCAGAATGCTCAAAAGCCACCCTACATTTTTCTGTCTTTTAAAGTATTCTTTTTCAAAACTCTGCCAAATGATTTAACTTTAGATATGCAAACTTATCTGCCAAAAAGAGAGAAATTCCAGGTAGAGCCTTTGAAAGGAAATAATTCATTAGGAAGTTCAAGCA
>NW_007731657.1:95905-98036 GCF_000696425.1 Galeopterus variegatus
CCTACATTTTTCTGTCTTTTAAAGTATTCTTTTTCAAAACTCTGCCAAATGATTTAACTTTAGATATGCAAACTTATCTGCCAAAAAGAGAGAAATTCCAGGAAGAGCCTTTGAAAGGAAATAATTCATTAGGAAGTTCAAGCAGAAATCTAAAGATTGAACTTTAAATTAAATTTTGGAATTAGAAAGTTTTAAAAAATGAATACCTACCATGTGTACAGTCTCCCAAAAATAGATAGATAAATCTATATATCTACATATATGTATAGATATAATCTTGATTAAATTTCTGACTGCCCCAAAAAAAACTAAATAAAAATTCATTGTAATCGATAGTCCTCATTTTTTGTTTTTAGTTGAAGCCCCGATTTAAAATAGCCCTAAAACAAAAATGACAAATAATATTTTTTACTTTATTAAAAAAAGACAAAATTTAGTTTGTCATACTTCTAAATCTCCGTCTTTGTCCACACAATTATCATTTTGAGCACTTTGATGTTAAATATCTTTGTTTTTTTTAGGAAGCAGTTCCAACAAACTCATTCATAACGCAGTTCTAAATCTATTTGTAATGAAAAAAAGGCTCCTGGATGGTAAATACAATTGTGGTCACAAATCCCAACAGCTGTCCTACACAGGAAAGATATATTGTCACCCTCAGGCCTCCACCTAGTGCCCAATGACTACAACGGTGAAAAAATAAGGCTATTAACTTAACAAGTGTGGTTAAGTGCTCTTCCTGCAAACTGCAATTCTTCGAAACAAAATCACAGATGTCTGCTAAACACATTGGAAAGCTAACTATACAGGAGGAAATAAAATTTAAAGAGGCACATATAATAATATACAAGCACGGAAATTTGAGCCATTCAGCAGCAGGAAAATATCTCTAAACAATTTTAATTGTCCCTGAAGATGTTATTGAACTGCTGCTTTTTAAAATAATTCAAGTTGGTAATGAAGACCTTGAGCAAGCAAGAAAAAGATTAATTAAAATCAGTGCACACTATGTACCCACCCACACACTAAGAAAATGAAATAAATTTAGTTACCAACTTAACAGCAACAATAAAAATTCATGTGATGGAATTCCTTAAGGTGAGAAAAAAATCAGACATTTCTATACAGTGAGTAGGAGTTAAATAATTTTTTCTATTCCTACATAACTTTCTTTCATTAAATACTTCTCATTAATATACAAGACTTTTCTTTTTTCTTTGTTGAGTTTTAAATATAATCTTTATTGGTACGAAAGCTCGCATTTTCCAGAAACATGAGCTGACTCAGAGTACCAGGCATAAAATATTTAACTCTCACGGCTCAGTATTAGGATTATATCAACACAATCCTGTGCTTCTGAAGGGGTGCTCCCTTACAACCAGGACACAGACCTATTTTTCAACTTAGCATCAGAAAAAAAAATTAATTTTTGACAATAATGTAGAAATAAAGGGAAATGGAATTTCTACTTTATAAAAAAATAGTCTATTAGTGATTTGCTCAACAATTTCAAGTGTATTTATAATAGAAATCATAAATTTCTATTCCTAAGTTTCTCCCATAAATTCAGAATACTAAAATATTTTCAAAATTGTTACTCTTAAAAATAAAAATACCAACATCTGGGGCTCATCATAGACCACCAGATCAGAACCGTTGGAGGTAGACTTGGTAAATTATTTTTGATTTCCTGAAGATGAGTCCAAAGTATAACGAGGGTTCAGAAACCCAAAATTCAATTGTCCTAGAGGTCCTGTTAACTCCATACTCCTTAACTTGGAGTCCTGCCTTACAACTTCCACAGGAGCACACTATCCACAAAGCTCCATATACATTTCCTGACCCCATCTCTGGGAACTTGCAAGTGTCATCCACAAGTTGGGGACAACCACCAAATTCCACACTATTACTGTCAGATTTAATGAGCTGATGAATACTTAAGATATTATCTATATGTACCAGCACTATCTACAAGTAAGTTATGATTTATCTCATTCACTCAAAAACACATATTGACCACCGACATGGCACTGTTATAAGCACGTATTGACCACCGACGTGGCACTGTGATAAACACGTATTGACCACCGACGTGGCACTGTGATAAACACGTACTGACCACCGACGTGGC
>NW_007731657.1:98759-102961 GCF_000696425.1 Galeopterus variegatus
GCACTGTGATAAACACGTACTGACCACCGACGTGGCACTGTGGTAAACACGTATTGACCACTGACGTGGCACTGTGATAAACACATATTGACCACCAACGTGGCACTGTGGTAAACACAGCTCTTCTGTGAGGCAGGCTCAATTATACACAGATCCCCCTCAAGGAAGTCACTCTCAATATTCCAAAACGAAGGTGGAAAATGTAAGTGCCATAGAGAGTAAAAGATACAGTGCTATGGAGACTCAAAGGAAGAAGAAATTCCAACTGAGATGATCAGAAAATGCATCATGAAGCAGGTAGAGGATGGGTAAGATTTCAACCTGAGGTGAGAGGAGATCAGGATAGAGCACTGAACATCAGAGGCAAGGGCAATAATATAGAGATGATCAGAAAATGCATCATGAAGCAGGTAGAGGATGGGTAAGATTTCAACCTGAGGTGGGAGGAGATCAGGATAGAGCACTGAACATCAGAGGCAAGGGCAATAATATGGTAGTAGAAATCAGAACTCCAGATCTACCTACCTGTCTGGAGAGAGAGAACGTGCACATGGGAGCACTGTGAGCAATTTAAATTAGCTAGAAAATCGATGTGACAAAGGAAGTAGCAGTTTTAATAGTCTGAAGGACAAGAAGGACAGATGAGGGGGTCATGAATCCCAAATGAAGAGGTGTCTATTTTATTTGAGGGGCAACAAACTACAAAAAAATTTTTGTCAAAGGACTGACATGATTTCATGCTAACATTCAACAAAACTGCTGTCATGATTAGAACTATACATCACAAAGATATAGTGTAGTACTGCAGGGAATAAATTAATATTCAGAAAGCTTGGGGACAGGAAGGCCAACTGGGACCCTGCCACAATAGCCCATTCGAGTATGATATGATGCAGCCCTAAGAGCACAGTGAGGGGAGCAGACTAGGAGGGGAAGGCTTGACATAACGATCATCACTTTTTTAGAAAGTGCTGTCCTGTAAACTCTGGTGATGTTTTTGCTGTCTAGTGCAATGGAAACAGGAAGCCATCAGAGCCAGACAGACCTAGACTCAAATCCAGGCTCTGCATCTGATAAACAATGAGATCTTGGGTAAGTTACTTAACCGTTTTGAGCTTCAGACATGAATAATAATACATACCTCTAATCTTGCTGTGAGAATGCACTGGGATATCTGTAAAATGCTTAGCATATTGGGGGGAAGTTAGCAATGGGGGAAAGAGCCAACAAGATAGATGAAAATGTGAAGTAAAATATTAACAGTGTTAAAAAATCAACATGAGCTTTTATAACAAAGGACTAAGCTCCTACTCTCCACCCTCCTCAGGGTCTGGCTGTGCTGCTCCTTTAAACAGCAGGAGTCTCGAGGTTTTTCATTCTTCAGAATCTCTCTGGCTTCAGGGCCTAGCTCCTCATTTTTAAAAACAGAGCTCAGTCGGACATGTGCCAAAACACAGAAATACACCTCTAGAAGGTAAAATGACACCTGCACCCCTAGCTCCTGCATGCATGTGTGTTTGGGACACAGAAAGGATCAGTGTTAAAGTACCTATTAATGGATGTCTCAAAGCAGAAGGGGACACAAACAGGACGAATGGAGAACTGTGCAGACAGTGCAAGCAGAGGGTTCTTGCAAAGCTTTTAGGCTAGAAAAATTAACTTGCACTTCCTTCTGTCCAATTCAATCATTGGCTCACAAAACTTTGCCTCACTTGCAAGAAAGAGATTGAAAATTAATATGAATACACAATTGAGCACTTACAGCAACATTCAACAAAGGTTCGTAAGACTTGAAAAAATGGTTACACCATCCTTACAACAGTCTTATGAATTCAGAATATTGCTATACAGATTTTATAAGTAAAAAATACTAATCTATCTCCTCCTTGTAGAAGAAAAACTAATGAAAAACAAAGCCTTAAGTGCTCCTGAATCAGATGTGTTAAGTCCGTATTTTCGTTATTTGTCATGAGAGTCTTTGTTTTTCTAATAGAAAACAACTAAAAGCATAGTATTTTCAGCTTTTCCCATTCAGTTCTTTAATAGTCTGAATCCTGTATGTGATGATCAGCCAAATGTTAAAATTTCAGGTTTAACCCAGAACTTAAAGATCCTAATTAATGTGCCAAAACTATCTTTTGTGTACCTTTTATTTTCTTCCTGTAATTTCTCACCTTTCCACAAGGAAGTGATCGATTAGGATCAGTTTGGGAAAAGTGTACTAGTTACAAAAAAATGCAGTTAAGCCACCCATACTTGCGACAGCTCCTTTGTCAATTTTGTGGTTTCATATAAAAGGTTTACGTTACTGTCATTTTTAAGGAATATTAAAATCTTCCTATCTGTACACCCATGTTCATAGCAAGATTATTCACAACAGACAAAAAGCAGAAGTAACCCAAGTGTCCATCCATGGATAAATGAATAACCAAAACGTAGTGTATGTATACAATAGAACATTATCCAACCTTAAAAAGGAAGGAAATTCTGACACATGCTACAACGTGCATGAACCTTGAAGACACTGAGCTAAGTGAAATAAGCCAGTCACAAAAGGACAAATATTATTATGATTCTACTTATATGAGATGTCAAGATTAGTTAAATTCATAGAAACAAAGTGGAATGGGGCTGGGATGAGGTGAGAATGAGGAGTTATTTGGCAGGTACAGAGCATCTGTTTGAAAAGATGAAAATGTTCTAGAGACAGATGATGGAGACGGTCGCCCAACAATGTGAGTGTGTTTAATGCCACCGAACTGTACACTTCAAAAATAGTTAAAATGGTAAATTTTATATCATGTATATGTTATTACCATTTTTAGAAAAATAAATAAAATCTGGGGCCGGCCCGGTGGCACACTGCTACAGTGCACTGCTTGGGAGCGCAGCGGCGCTCCCGCNCGACACTGAGGGTTGCGATCCGTTGCCGGACACAAAAAAAGACAAAAAGGAAAAAAAAAATAAAGAAAAATAAATAAAATCTTCCACTAGCACTGAGACTTCTAAGAGATACTGAAGTTCTAGGAATGAATGAGTAAACAGAAGTTTTGGTTCAGGAATAATATATCCAATCATTGGTGCTAAACAAACTTGTCCACGTCTATTTCCATTCATTTAATTTATACGTTTAAGAATCATTTTCTCACATGGACTACAGTGAAGGCCACTAAAGCCTCTTATTAGGCTATATCATTATAGAGAATTCAGAAAAACAAAGGATAAAAAAAAGCACAGTTCTTTAGCTGAACTTCCTTCATTCTTATAAAAATATTAGGCTTTTTATATCTCAGACACTCATTACAGATTTTCAAACCAGCATTGGTAAGGTTATCAGGATAAAAGTTTTGTCAATGGATTTGAATGAAATCAATTGGTAACCCAGAGTGAGACACCTGAGATGTCTAAATTGAGAAAATAAAAATAATTTATTGTTATTACCCATATTATCACTAAGGGCAAAAAATGTGTAATAATAACAGTTTTGCAAGGGGGCCATGATATTTCTCCTCTGGAATAATGCTAACTTGATAATTCCTCCTCCCACACTTCACCCTCTTCTATCCAACAGGTCACCAGGTACTTTTCAACTTTCCCCTAGATTGGTTAAGCCTTCTTAATTACTCATTTGAAAATAAAGGTCAGAGTTCCTGCTCTAAGAAAAGATGTTAGACTAAATTAGAGATTGCTAGTGCTCCTGAAAAAACTGACAATCTCGTGGAGAGATGGCTATTAGTAAATTTCTATAAAATGATTTAAAGAAACAAAGTTCAATAAGTACCCAACAAATCCTCTACTCAAAGCCTCCACATATTAAATCAATACTGTCATTGAAATTGCAGCCATCAAACCCTTAGGTATTTATTCCTTATTTAAATGGGAGTTAGATAATGACCCAGCCTCTCTCATTACAAAATTATAAAATTATTTTTAAAACTAAATTCATAGGAATTTATATTTTCTTTTGTTAAATTTAATATTTTTAATGCTTGCCCATTTTTCCAAATCCATGCACACTTTGAAACTGATGTTCAATCATCTAAACTATTACCTGTGCCTCCCAATTTTTGTCAACTGGAAATTTAGTAAATATGCTTTCTATGTTTTTATTCAAGCTTTTTTTTTTTTTCCTTTTTTCGTGACCGGCAACGGGATCGCAACCCTCGGTGTTGCGCCCGCACCTCGCTCAGCCAGTGAGCGGC